>NC_088334.1:25770000-25992500 GCF_036884655.1 Musa acuminata AAA Group | reverse complement strand
CCCGAAGTGATTGAATTAATGAGATTTCAACAGTCGCATCCATGGAAAGCAACTGATCAAGAAAGCACTAATTTTCTCATCAAATATAAAAGAAAAATAAAAGATAACATGTAATTTAATCGAATCAAACTGGATTCATCTCATTCCTTAGATTTTTGGGATAAAAACTCAATAATAAAATTAAATCTGATTTTATTAATTTATAAAAAATAAAATTAAAAATCATTCGAAATCACATTAACGCTAACCTAAGAAATGATTCTAGCTGTTCATATAAGATTGTGGTTGTATCCATTCCCAAAAATAAGACCGAGAACATAATCGAGCATGAAAGAAGATTTTTTCCCTTATGAAACCAAGTGATTGACAGAGTTAGATTTTTAACCACTAGCAAAATAATAATAAACATGATGGGCTATGTGTAATTATAGCAAATAAATATCATCAAAATATCAAATAAATAAAGAATAGGAACAAAGATAATTAAAAAATAATAATGGATAAAAATAAAGAAACACATAAATTAATATATAATAAAAAAAATAAGATTTCTATTTTAAAAATAAAATCTCTAACAACATATAGTTCAAATTCACCAGGTTGATTAATCAATTTGCTTCTATATACAAAGGGTAAGTGATCATGAGGAATTTTGATTCCAAAACTTTGTGATAATTTAATAAATTTTTTACTAGCTAAGTTAGATAGTTCATTCGATAATAATTAATATTAAAGTGAATCTATTGCTAAGTAAAATTAGGAATTCCATATTAACCTTTCCCAAAACTTAAGTTCATACTCACACCGAAATTTTTAGTTTTCCTAAGATGCTTTGACTTAGATCGTTAAAAAAAATTAATTTTCTTTTATGGAGAAGGAAATCTAGTGACTAATTGATCACCCAACCGTGTTAATAGAATTCAACAAGGGGATTGACCCTCGTATATATCAATTGTTTTTATTGCGCTTGGATTATGAGGCCAATATTTGTATTCAATTTCAGAAGTAATAATATATAGTTTTTCTTGGAGAACAAAGACAAAGAAAAAAGAAAAAAAAAATTAGAAAAAAGGGGAAAGCAAAGTCCAACTTGGTTGTGGTCGTCCACGGCCAGCAAAGCCTTCAAAAGCCTTTCACCGACATTTGACCGTTGGCAGCCATGGGGAAGGCCAAGTCAAAGAGGCATCCTTTTCCCAAGTCATGCACAACTGCATCCGAGTTGCCGTAAGGCTTTTGTGAAACCCTAATCATTATCTCCCCCTCACCCTTTGACTTCTAAGCAACACCAACTAATTAAGGCTTACACGGAGCCGTTTGTTCTCCATCTCCACCGATACCGCGTGGATCGAGTCGCCGTCACGTATACAAGCACGTATAAACACTTGGTGGCCACGGCCTAGTCCGTCGGCGTGCGGCGCGTCCCCACCGGTTTGCGTTGAGCCACCTCCGAGGACGACGGTACACCAACCCAGCTGCGGCCGCGGCGTCCCCTCGGCAGCTTCTCGGTTGCTTTCTGCTCCACGTAGTAACACCACCGCATGAATGTTCTGAAAGTCTCCCATCTTTGTTTCTATTCTCACTTTTACCCTCATCTTTTCTTAATGATCAGTACTTCTTGACTTCTCAAATCACAACAATCTTTTGTTCTTTAAAAGAAAAAAGATCATATAAATAAATGTAATACATTCAAGAAATATATAATATAATGGGGATGGAGGAGCATATTAAAAATATAATATTATAATATAATATAATTGAAATAAAAATTTTAAATAATAAAACCAAAGTAGTATTTTGTAAGAGATAAAACAAACAATACTTATTACATATTCCAATAAATACCTGATTTAAGGTTCTATTCCATAGTAACTACCTTATTATCATCTTATTCATAATGAAGTTAGGTATAGGAACAAATTTTCTATAATAATAACTTCTTATTGTTAGGATCAAGAGCACTAAGAGGGGGGGGTGAATTAGTGCAGCGGAAATCTTTCGACGATAAAAAAACGTTCGAACGATAAAAACGATTTCGGTGTGAAAGCCGATTCTAAGATTACTTTAACTTAAAATTAAGCGAGATGACGTTAAAGTCAATCTATGAAGACAGTTTGCAGTTATGATTGAAACCAGAATATAAGCGCAAACTAAAATACGACGTTCGTACGAAGAAACTAATTTATGTCTAAATGCTGATTCGTAAATCACTTGATTAGGCGAGATGCAGCTTAGGCAAGGATATAAAGGCAGTTTGCAGTTAAGATAGAAATCAAAACGTAAACGCAAACAGAAATATGATGATCGTACGAAAAAACAGATTTACGTCTAAACGTTAATTCGGAAAGTGCAAAGCTTGAAACCCGATCGTATATGCGCAGAAAGCAGTAAGCTTTAGAGGAGGTTTGCAGTAAAGATAATATGCTCAAAGTAAATGCAAACCGAGATTTAGAGTGGTTCGGTCAATCTTGACCTACTCCACTTTTGGCTTCCACCACCGACGAGGTCACCGACGTCAACTAGAGGCCTTCCTTCAATAGGCGAAGGCCAACCACCCTTTTATAGTTTCACTCCTTTTGACGGGCTTAGGAGACAACCCTTACAGAATTTTCTCTCCTCTCTTTACAACTCAGAACTTCGAAGAACAGAGGGAGAAGAACTTTTGGCCTTTACAACAATTTTGAGCTCTAAGAATCACAGAAAAAGATCAAGATTTCGGTGTAAGTTGAATACCTTTCAGTGCTGAATGGGTGGGGTATTTATAGGCCCCAACCCAGTTCAAATTTGGAGCTCAAAACTATCAATTCCCGGAATTCCGGGATCAGGCGGTTGCACCTCCTGACTGGAGAGGTTGCACCGCTTGGCAGAGCTCGAAGACTAAGCCTCTGGGCGGTGCTACCTCCTGTCAGGGGAGGTTGCACCTCCTGACAGAGCTCGAAGACCGAGCTCAGGCGGTTGCACCTCTTGACTGAGGCGGTTGCACCGCTTGGCAGAGCTCGAAGACTAAGCTCAAGCGGTACCACCTCCTGTCAGGGGAGGTTGCACCGCCTAGTCTCGCTCGAAGATTGAGCCCCAAGCGGTGTCACCGCCTGGCTGGAGCGGTTGCACCTCCCAGTCTCGCTCGGAGACTGAGCACAGGCGGTGCAACCTCCTGCCTTGGGCGGTTCAACCGCCTAGCAGAAATAATGGTCTGAATGGGTTGATCCATTCGGCCCAATTTAGGTTTTTCAGGGGCCCAATTGCCCCAAGATTAAGTTAATGGGATCACCTCTAATTTCCAACTTAATCAATGTGCTAACTATGATTTTTCCTAAGACATTTACTACAACTTGCTCCGGTGCGTCAATCGCTTCTTCCGACGAACTTCCGTCGATCATCCGATGAACCCTCGGTGACGCTCCTGCGGACTTCCGGCAAACTCCTGGACTTGCGACGATTCACTTGGCGAGTTCCGACGAGCTTCTTTGGCAAGCTTATGGACTTCTCAGATTTGTTCCCGCAGAACTTCCGACGACTGTCCGAACTTCCGTCGAACTCTCGAACTCCTAACGTGATCATTGTCTTGACTCCGGCGCAACTCCTACTGCATGTCTCATTTTCATCGTAGTTAATCCTATATACTTATCTCAACATATAGATTAGATAACAAATGACAATTGACTTAATCATCAAAATTCGAGATTCAACAATCTCCCCCTTTTTGATGATGACAATCAATTGATAATGGAGTTAACCTTAACTCCCCCTGTCTATATGCCATACTTGAGATAAGTCATTCTTGAATTCAAAACCTAAGAATTCAAGAGACATATTGATAAATTAAAATCATTTGAACTTATCAATACTCCCATCATGATTCTCATCATGATGTATCTCTCTGAAGATGATGTCAAGGCTTGACATTCATTTTCAAATATAACAAGTTTGAATGATGGTAATAGTAGCAATTCATCATATAGTAAGATATCAACATGTAAAGCTGTGAAGTAAGATTTTGATATCATTACATGATGTACACATTTCAAATATTTTAGCAAGTATTGTATTTCTTCACATGGTAAGATATCAACTCAAGGCATAATGTAAATTAATGTATGGCATCTGTTCATATATCTCTTGGTGATGCAAGCATGGCATAATCATAGCATTAGTGTTTATAGCATCAATTCATATATTTCTCCCCCTTTGTCATCAACAAAAAGCATGGTAGTTGTGATACCAGTAAATTATCAAGCATATAAAGGAAGGCATGAATACGTAGATTGCGTTGAATACTTCTTCCTCTTTTTTGTTATAATTTTTTGCATGAAGGAGGAAAGCCATTTGTGATACCAGCTATTTGTGAGTTTACTTTGAGTCAAGATATGTGTGAAACAGCTTTTTGCAAGTAAAAATACTATCATCCATATTTCAAGATGGAATTCATAAGCAGGAATTATTTCATCAAATTCATTTCAGAAGAAATATTTTTCATAAGAATGTATGAGAAAATCTGATTTTTAGCATTCCAATTGTTAAGCGAATCCGAAAATGAAATGAACTCTTTCATGCATTCGGACAAGACTATGCTACAGATTTTCAAATACAATCATGAAGACAAAACATTTTTGTATTCAACACATAATTTCTAACATATTATTTAGGCATGTAATGGCAATCAAGTGATTTGAGCATTTAATAAAGTCCGAAAAATAATTTTAACTAGTTTATGTATTCGGACACATCAACATTCCTAATTCTATTCTTATGAAATCAAATTGCTCTTCACTTAGAGGTTTTGTAAAAATATCAGCTAGTTGATGTTTAGTATCAATATCATGGCAATGTCATGACTTATCAACTGCATTGGTATATCACTTTCTCAAAATATATTTATCATGAAAATCAAGGCATAAGGTTTTCAAAACATTTAGTTTCAATGTAAAATCCGAGATAAACAATGAGATATGTTTGTAACTCTACATATGCTCACAAAATATATTAGGTAACCATATCAAGGATCAAGGCAAAGCCCATCATGGTGAGTAACATAAGGAGTTTACAATAACAACAGAAGATTGTGTTCATACAAGCTCATTCATGAGGTGGAAAATTAAAGTGCCTAAATAAAGAGTCAAATTGTCGATGAATTTGCTGCAGCTCGGATAGGATTTGATCTTGTCGATGTTCAAGCCGTTCTTGTCTTTGTTCGAATCGATCCATCCAAATCCCAATATCTTTGACAGATGATGTATGAGTTTGCTTAAATGGATGTGTTTCCTCAAAGGGACAGATCGGAGGAGATTAGGTACCCCTAAAGACTAGTGTTTCCGATTCTGGTTCAGGTTGAGGGGGAAAGGTTCTTCTAGGCATTCTAACCCAGTTACCGTTTCTATAAAAACATCTTAATCGGTGAAGTAGATTTTTATTTATTATGCTAAACCTATCTACTTTTATTACTTCTTCTTCCGGTGGTATTAGAATATCGTAGGCTTTCATTATTCTAGTGATTATACCACCATATGGGAGCATCATGTCTTTCTTAGATAGTTCTAACATGTTTTGTTGGATAAGATAACCAAGACAGATGTCATGTCCTTTCATGATCAAATATATAGTTCCTAATTCTAATTAGCTTACTTCATCATGATGGTATTGTTTAGGGAGAATGATGCTAGTTAGAATATGATGAAGTACCTTAGTGTTTAGAGGTAGTAGATGTTCACAACTTTTAGGAACAAATGCTAAGTTGGGATTGGCAAAAATTGTTCCTAAGGCTTCAACATATGTTGTTCCAACAGTTTCATCATCCTATGATCCTCTAAAGTAAAGTCCTCTACTTTTTATGGGAATGCCTATCATGTTGCAAATCAATTTATCCGTAATGGAGATGTGTTGTCCTAAAAGATAGGTAGACATTCTTTCTTCTTCATCTATTTGTATGTTGTTGTAAAACAATCTAACAAGTCTTGGATAGATGGGTTCATTAATTTACAAAATAGGGAGTAGATCTAAGTTTGCAAACCATTGGATTGTCTCTAAGTCTCTTAGTTTATTTAAATCTATATATTTTCCCTTATTGACACTCCTAAGTTCGAAAGAGGAAATCTTTTCAACATGGTATTTTGAATCGAAAAGGGTGAGATCAAAATCTTCTACTAATCTCCTCTTACCTTTGTCCCTTGAGGATCTTCTAGATCCCATAACTACTGCTGTTTAGAAGAATAATGATGAGCAAGAGTAAATGAATCAAAGACAGAATTTAAGGGCTTCTTAGAGAATACCTTAGTGAGATCTTCAAGAGAGGGAAGGATTGTTGATGTTTTGCTCCGAAATGAGGGGTATTTGGGATGCTATAAGGGGAGAAATAGGGATAGAGGAGCTTTGGAAGAGTAAAGAGGGGAAGGGAGTGAGTTGGGGTCGGTTTCACCGCTGGCCCTAGCTTGGGTTAAAAAGGGCAGAGTTGCGGGCGGTTGCACCTCTGGCTGGGGCGGTGCAACCGCTTGCAACACGTGACAGCCGGAGGTGCTACCTCCAGCTGGGGCGGTGCCACCGCCTACAGGCGGTGAGCACTTGTTCTGATCGCAGTGTGATCTGATTTGAGAGTTTTTGTCTTGAGAAGAATTTTCATTCAGAGCAATCAACTTTACTTACGTAATTATGTAAGAGTTTTCTTTTTAAGACGAGAACTTTTGCACGATCAAGATAGATCTTTTAACGTGCATACTCTCAATGTCGTACATATGTTTGTGACAGTTTGTTCAAGTTAGTAAGCCTTGCAAGTTCATGACAAACTTAGTCAGTTCATGATATAGAGTTGGATTCGAAAGTTATGAACGGATGAAACTGATGGGTTCGAAAATCCAGAGGATATGTGAATTGAGAATCATGCGTTTCTAATTCTGAAAAGTCAAATAGGATTATATCTAAATCGCATTTGTGATTTCTAATCTTTATCTGTTATTTAGGCCAGAGAGCATTGCGAGTTATTTTTGGATCTTGGGTCATGAATATCGAGAATCCAAGGAGCAGAATATTATTTCTTGCTCCAGCTTATAATTTTTTATGTCTTTACAGGAAAGGATGATTTTTAGGTATCCATTTGCTTTTGGGTGCCTCATAAATAGATCTACATTGTTTATCATGTTGCATAGAATTTATCATGGTTCCTTTAGGAACCCAAATTAATTTATTCGGATTAATTTTCTTGAATGGACAATAATGCGTTTTGTGTCCAAGTTTGCAACAAAAGTTGCATTTGCTTTGGTGTCGAACATGTAAGATGGGGCCTTTTATGAAGGTGGTTGGATTTTGATGAAGACTTCTCACAAATCTGATTTCACTTCTTTTGGGAACGTGACCCTTATTTGCAAGGATCATGTTCAGTGACTTACTACCAACCTCGAATTTCTTTAAGGTGTCCTTAAGTAGCAAGTTTTCCTTTTGGAGAGTTTCTAGATCATGGCATTTTGTGCATGAACTTAAACTACCATGATATTCAGTTTTTAACTTATCAAAATTACAAGTAAGACTATCATGCTCCTTTTTTAGCAATTTATATTTTCTACTAATAGTCTTGCATTCATCAAATAAGTCATGGAAGGCATTTAATAATTCATCAAATGATAAATCTGCATCTATTAAATTTGTTACCTCCTCTCCGATGGCCATTAAGGCGTAATGAGCAACTTACTCGGTGTTGGACTCTTCTTCGGATGCGCTCGAGTCATCCCATGTTGCTTTGAGCGCCTTCTTCTTTGATGTTCTCTTCTTGACTTGGGGACAATCACTCTTGTAGTGTCCCGGCTTCTTGCACTCATAGCAAATAACTTGGTCCTTCTTGGGTTCAAATTTATTTTTTGTTTCATTCTTAAACTTGTTTCTTTTAATGAATTTTTTAAATTTTCTTGTTAGAAGTGCCAAGTCATCATTACAGTCCTCATCACTTGAGATTTCTCTCAAGTGGTCTTCTGAAGTTTTAAGTGCCATATCCTTCCTGTTCTTTGGAAGGATGTCTTCTTGCTCTTCATGAGCTTTGCAAGTCATCTCGTAGGTCATTAATGACCCGATTAGTTCTTCAAGAGGGAAGTTGCTTAGATCTTTTGCCTCTTGAATAGTAGTGACTTTAGGATCCCAACTCTTAGGAAGGGATCTTAGAATCTTATTTACGAGCTCAAAATCCAAAAAACTTTTTCCGAGTCCTTTTAGACCATTGACGACATCCGTGAAACAGGTAAACATGTCGCCAATGGTTTCACTCGGTTTCATCCGGAAAAGTTCGAAAGAATGTAATAGAAGATTGATTTTTGACTCTTTCACTCTACTTGTGCCTTCGTGAGTCACTTCGAGTGTGTGCCAAATATCAAATGTGGTTTCACAAGTCGAAACACGGTTAAACTCGTTTTTATCAAGTGCACAAAATAAGGCATTCATAGCCTTTGCATTAAGAGCGAAAGCCTTCTTCGCCAATTCATTCCAATCGATCACTGGAAGAGAAGGCTTCGAAAATCCGTTTTCGACAAGATTCCAAAGTTCAAAATCCATAGAAATAAGAAAGATCTTCATTCAGGTCTTCCAATAGGTGTAGTCCGTCCCACTGAACTTGGGTGGACGTGTAATAGAATGGCCCTCTTGGTTTCTGGCGTATGCCATCTCTCTTGGGTTTTAATCCGTTAGAGAGTTAACCTGGCTCTGATACCAATTGTTAGGATCAAGAGCACTAAGAGGGGGGGTGAATTAGTGTAGCGGAAATCTTTCAACGATAAAAAAACGTTCGAACGATAAAAACGATTTTGGTGTGAAAGCCGATTCTAAGATTACTTTAACTTAAGATCAAGCGAGATGACGTTAAAGTCAATCTATGGAGGCAGTTTGCAGTTATGATGAAAACTAGAATATAAGCGGAAACTGAAATACGACGTTCGTACGAAGAAACTGATTTACGTCTAAATGCTGATTCGTAAATCACTTGATTAGGCAAGATGCAGCTTAGGCAAGGATATAAAGGCAGTTTGCAGTTAAGATAGAAATCAAAACGTAAACGCAAACTGAAATATGATGATCGTACGAAAAAATAGATTTACGTCTGAACGCTGATTCGAAAAGTGCAAAGCTTGAAACCCGATCGTATATGCACAGAAAGCAATAAGCTTTAGAGGAGGTTTGTAGTAAAGATAATATGCTCAAAGTAACTGCAAACCGAGATTTAGAGTGGTTCGATCAATCTTGACCTACTCCACTTTTGGCTTCCTCCACCGACGAGGTCACCGACGTCAACTAGAGGCCTTCCTTCAATAGGCGAAGGCCAACCACCCTTTTACAGTTTCACTCCTTTTGACGGGCTTAGGAGACAACCCTTACAAAATTTTCTCTCCTCTCTTTACAACTCAAAACTTGGAAGAACAGAGGGAGAAAAACTTTTGGCCTTTACAACAATTTTGAGCTCTAAGAATCATAGAAAAAGATCAAGATTTCGGTGTAAATTGAATACCTTTCAGTGCTGAATGGGTGGGGTATTTATAGGCCCCAACCCAGTTCAAATTTGGAGCTCAAAACTGTCAATTCTCGAAATTTCGGGATCAGGCGGTTGCACCTCATGACTGGAGCGGTTGCACCGCCTGGCAGAGCTCGAAGACTGAGCCTCTGGGCGGTGCTACCTCCTGTCAGGAGCGGTTGCACCTCCTGACTGAGGCGGTTGCACCGCCTGGCAGAGCTCGAAGACTGAGCTCAAGCGGTGCCACCTCCTGTCAGAGGAGGTTGCACCGCCCAGTCTCGCTCGGAGACTGAGCCCCAAGCGGTGCCACCGCCTAGCTGGAGTGGTTGCACCTCCCAGTCTCGCTCGGAGACTGAGCCCAGGCGGTGCAACCTCCTGCCTTGGGCGGTTCAACCGCCTGGCAGAAATCAGGGTTCGAATGGGTTGATCCATTCGGCCCAATTTGGGTTTTTCAGGGGCCCAATTGCCCCAAGATTAAGTTAATGGGATCACCTCCTATTTCCAACTTAATCAATGTGCTAACTATGATTTTTCCTAAGACATTTACTGCAACTTGCTTCGGTGCGTCAATCGCTTCTTCCGGCAAGCTTCCGGCGAACTTCTGTCGATCATCCGATGAACCCTCGGTGATGCTCCTGCGGACTTCCGGCAAACTCCTGGACTTGCGACGATTTACTTGGCGACTTCCGACAAGCTTCTTTGGCAAGCTTATGGACTTCTCGGATTTGTTCCCGCAGAACTTCCGACGACTGTCCGAACTTCCGTCGAACTCTCGAACTCCCAACGTGATCATTGTCTTGACTCCGGCGCAACTCCTGCTGCTTGTCTCACTTTCATCGTAGTTAATCCTGCACACTTATCTCAACATATAGATTAGATAACAAATGACAATTGACTTCGTCATCAAAATCCGAGATTCAACACTTATATCATGATATGACTAATTAGAATATGGATAGAATTACTTAAAACCTAGATCACCTCATTATGTTAGAAGGAATAAAAGTGACTTAATGAATATATATATCAATTTGTTAATGAATAAAAGTAGCTACCTAAGATATACTTAATAGTTAATTCTCAATACTTCTTGTTAATTCAAAGTTATATATATCACATAAAATAAATATATTTCTGAAATAAAAGTGACTTAACAAGAATATATTTCACTTGCTCTTTAGTACTTTAGTGTTATATTTTCACTTATTATAAGTTTTCGAATGAAATGATAGCGTGTTTGTATATGCTTCACTCTTCCATGAAAATTTTGACTTTATTGTTAGAAAAGATTTCAGTTTTCTCATTTTATTTTTGATGAAGGTCTCTAAGAAACTATTAGGATCGTAAAGACACGGGGAAGGGTGAATTAGTACTTTCGGAATAAAATTTTGATTTAAAAAATTTTGATTGAGAAATATGCATCGAAAATGGGTTTAACTTAGAATGTAAGGATAGTGAACAACTAAATCAGTTAGTAATAGTAAGAAAAAATATAAAGAGAAATGCAAACTAAATTTATAGTGGTTCGGTCATCTCGATCTATGTCTACTCTCGATTCCTCTTCCCTCGAGGTTCTACCGACTTTCTTTTCAATGGGCAAGAATCAACTACCCTTATTACAACTCTTTCTCTTTTTCACGGGCTTAGGAGAGAACCTTCACACATCTCTTTTAAAAGAAAACTACACACCTTCTTATTATGACTTTTAAACTTAAGAAGGAAGAAACTTAATACTTTTCAAGAGAATTTACATACTTCAAATCATAAGTTTTAATACTTTTACCAAGCAAATATAAGTAAGGTATTTATAGACCCTAAATAACTTTAAAATACAGCCAAAAATTTAAATCTTTGGGTTTTTGGGGTATTAGTGGTACTACTACCTATGTCGAGTGGTACTATCATTGTATAGAGCTTGGGAATTTGGGCTCTGATGGTACCACTACCTACATAGGTAGTACTACTACCATTGCCCTAGGTGGTACTACTATTGACACTGGTGGTATTATTATTAGGATTCCCAGAAAGCATAATCCACTCTTTCCAACTCTCAAGTAGTACCATCACTTAGGCCCGACGGTATCTGTCACGCCCCCCCCCGCGAAATTTAATTCTCATTCAGGAGGTGTGAATCGAATTCAAGATTGATAAAATTATAACTCAACAAACAATCCAGGATCCAATCACACATTTAAGGTCACTAAGAAAAACATTCAAGTCATTCACCTCTACAATCCACAATTCACAAAACCTGTGCAATTTATAATCATACATCATGTCACTAGATGATTCTTAAAATCCAAAACTCAACTTAACTAAACCATAACTATATCATAAATCCATAAGCGCGGCAATTAATGCAATCACAAAACCAACATATACTACATGTTTATATCAGTACACAGTTTAGACTTAACATTTCCAAAATCCTGACGTAAGAGGTACTTATCAAATATTTACAAGATACATCAATCTAGATTTGTCATTGATATTTCATTACACCCAAAAAGAACTTATACAACATCAACCTATCAAGTACAAAATATTTGCCCCAAAATCTTCTAGTCTTCCACTGCCTCAACCCAATTTACACATTTTAGTGAGTGATAAGCTATCCTGAAAAATTTATATAGCAACGGGGTGAGCATATAAAGCTCAGCAAGTGACTAACATATCCATAGCAAAGAGATAGGTTTCAAACAAATAAGGTATCAAAATACAAAGCAGAGATACAAGATGAAACAGTAGCATGTTTTGTTTGAATGCAGAATTACAATGTCATATCGTTCGAAGCACGTTTTGTTCATATAATCGAGAAAAGGTAATTAGAGCATATCATTGGCATAAGGAGCATATCAATGACATATGATAATTTCAAGGCATAACAAAGACGTAAGGAGCATTTTGGATATCATGAATGCAGAATTACGATGTCATTTCGTTTGAATCACGTTTTGTTTATACAATCAAGGAAAGGAAAGATAATTGGAGCATATCATTGGCATAAGGAGCATATCGATGACATATGGTAATTTCAAGGCATAACAAAGACGTATAACATTTCATAAATATATCAAAGAACAAAACATGAATAGAAGCTCAAATGTCACATGACGATGCAAACATATCAATCTTATCCAAAGCATGTACAGAAACACATAACCAAAGCTCTGGATATCATATCAAGCATACAGAAGGTGTAGTGGGATCTCAGTCAGAATGTGATTCATCCATTTCTGAATGACCACCTGACAAAAGTCTCCCACGTCTGGGAGCTCCATCCACCCACGTCTAGGTGAAGTCAAAGGGGGCCGGCAGAGCATCGCAGGCTCTAAGCACATACCCACATAGCGGGCAACAAGCGCATATCCTTTACCATTTCTGGCAAGGGTCCAGACAATCCCACACACCAGAGTACAAGAGGGCAGTTTTAACAATAAGCAGCATATATCGGAAGCACACGCGGAACAACAAAGCGTACATGTGCCTTTACGAGTCAATCCGAAGTAAGCAATAATCTTTCACAAGTATATTCAGATTTGAAAGGAAGCAAAAGCAAGAGCATACAAGGATTTCAAGAAATCACATATAGCTCAATTGAAATAAGAAAGTTAGGTGAATACAATGGCCAACGAAATGAAACTGGAAGAGGCACATTTCAAAAGCAAATGCGGAACAATGGGATGCATGTGCCGAATTACGATGCAAACATGAACTTTAGATGATAGCTGCAGATATACAAATAAATAAAGGACTAAAGTATACAGGAATTTAAGATAATAATGTAAAGCTTAACTGAAGTAAGAGTTTTTTTGCCAAAATCGATTTCCAAAGGAAAGTAACAAGGAAAGCCGAAATCGACCAAAGCTCGATTCTGGCAGAATTTGATAGGAACATTGTATGAACTATTTGGATAACCAATTATTCTCCAATTTATACAAAATAGGTGTCATTAGAAAGCTTTGTCAATCTAGTTTTATGCAAATTAAGTTTTACAAGATTTGGAATTTACAACCGGGAGTTATAGATAATTTCGCAGCGAAAGGTCTGAAAATATTAGTTCTGTTTTACTGAATCCATAGGGTCGATGAAAGCTGATGTTTCAGTTAGCAATTGTACTCCAAAAATTTCAAATCAGGTATATACAGAAAGCATTTTGAGTCTAGCTTCGAATAAAACATACTTTGTATGAATCTGAGTTCACAACAGAAAGTTATAAGTAGTCAAGCAACAAGAGGTCAGAAATTTCGGTCCCTATTTTGCAGAATCTGTAGGGTTAATTTAGACAGAAGTCTTAGTAGGCATTTAAACTCCAAATCATTCGATCTTTATATCAAAATAAAGATTTTCTTGTCTACTTTCAAATGGAACAGTTTTTGTCTAAATCAGAGTTTATTACAAAATGTTATGATCGAAACATTACATAGAGGTCAGATTACCGAAAAATTACAGATTCATATCTTTATATCAAAACGAAAGAAGGTTTGGTTCTCAGTTGAAATCTTTCAAATTTTGCAAAATAAAAATGAAAACAGAGATTAAGGTTACTGTGGGATTGGGTTAGAACACTTGCCTTAGATGAGTTTGATTCCCAAATATAGGGAGTTGATGCAAAACCTCAAACAAAGTTTCCTCTTCTTCTTCTTCTTCTTCTTCTTCTTCTTCTTCTCCTCAAACTAACGTTGGCTGCAACTCTTCAGGTTTGTTTTCTTTAACCTTTCATCTACTTATTTGGGTTTTGGCTAATGCAAAAGTTACAAGGTGTCATGCATGCATGAAAGGGGCTAAGTGTCATCTTTAGAGCAAAGATAAGTGGCACCCTTAGGTTAGCTAGTGACACTTGTCCAATATTTCTTTTTCTTTTTCTTTTTTTTTTTAACTTAAATCTGAATCTTTCATAAATTATATCAAACTTCTAATATTTACTCTTAGGTCCCTAGCCATAAACTTTTAATATAATATCATTTAATATAAAATAATCATTAAATAATCCTTATTTTTACAAACAAACCTTTTACTAAATTTTCAAAAATGGGAGATGTTACACTCTCCCCTCCTTAAAGAAAAATTTAGTCCTCTAAATTTATCATACCTCATTCGATGAAAAGATGAGGATAAGCTTTCATCATTTCTTCCTAAGTGTAACTTGACTTTAGTGCCAATAGATTTGTAACCTTCTCCAAAATCTAGATAGAAATCTGAAGTCTCTTTCAGAAATTATCTCCTTTGGAATACCATGATGTCTTACTATGTCGTTGATATATAAATCTGCAAGCCTATCAATAGAGTAAGTCATATTGATCGATAGGAAATGTGCAGATTTCGTTAACCTATCAATGATAACCCAAATAGTATCATGCTTTCTAGATGTTCGGGGTAGTCCTGAAATAAAGTCTATAGTAATACATTCCCATTTCCATTCAGGAATATCTAAAGGTTGCAACAAACCTCCAGGTCTTTGGTGTTCGGCTTTGATTTGCTGATAAGTCAAACACTTTGAAACATATATTGCAATCTCCTTCTTCATGCCTTCCCACCAATAATGACTTTGGAGATCTCTAGATATCTTAGTGCTACTAGGATGCATGGAGTACTTTGAATTATGACCATCTCTCAGGATTTGATTTTTGATATCTGAGTCATTTGGAACATATATTCTATTCCCTAATCTCAATAGGCCATCCTCTGAAACTCGAAAATTCAGTTTCAATCCCTTTTCTACTTCATTCCTTAAGTAGATCAAGCGTCGATCTCGTAGTTGTCCTTCTTTAATTTGTTGAATAAGATCAGATTGCACTTGGATGGAGGTCATTAATATCATTGAGTCTTGCCCTTTTCTTAACATTCAAATCATAATTCTCTTCTAATAACTTCCATTGCTTCACAACCAAAGTCGCTATAAAACTTGTAGATTTTCTACTAAGGGCATCTGCTACAACATTAGCTTTACCCGTATGATAACGAATGGTACAATCATAATCCTTTAGAAGTTCTATCCATCTCTGCTCCTCATGTTTAACTCTTATGATCAGTAAAGATTTCCAAATGTTCGCCCATACAAGTAATACCTCTAAATCTTTAGAGCAAAAATAATTGCTGCCAATTCCAAATCATGAGTCGGATAATTCAGTTCATAACTCTTTAGTTATCTAGAAGCATAAGCAATCATTTTCTCTTTTTTTCATCAAAACACAACCAAGGCCCTTTCTTGAGGCATCAATATAAACCATAAATCCCTCATCACCACATGGAATAGTGAGAATAGGGATAGTCAATCTCCTTTTTAACTCTTGAAAACTTTGCTCACAATCATCTCCCCATTCAAATTTCATATTCTTTTGAGTGAGTTTGGTAAGAGGTTGAGCGATTCGAGAAAATCCTTCCAAAAATCTCATGTAATAACCTGCCATGCCCAAGAAGCTTCGAACTTCTGTCAGGTTTGTTGGTACTTCGCACTTAACCACAGCTTCCACTTTCTTTGGATCAACAGATATACCCTTCTCTGAAATCACATGGCCTATGAAAGCAATTTCATTCAACCAAAATTCACATTTGCTGAACTTTGCATACAACTTCTTTTCTCTTAGTATGGACAATATATTTCTCTAAGTGTTCCTCATGCTCCTGATTACTCCTTGAATATACTAATATGTCATCAATGAATACAATCACACAATTGTCCAAGAATGTCTGAAATATCCTATTCATCAGTTCCATAAAAGTTGCAGAGGCATTAGTTAAACCAAAAGGCATCACTAAGAATTCATAGTGACCATATCGAATTCTAAAAGCTATTTTTGGAATATCCTCCTTCATGATCTTCAACTGATAGTAACCTGACCTTAAATCAATCTTGGAGAATACTTGTGCACCCTACATTTGATCAAACAAATCATCAATTCTGGGTAGGGGATACCTGTTTTTGATGGTCACCTGATTCAATTATCTATAATCAATACAAAGCCTTAATGTTCTATCCTTCTTCTTAACTAATAGCATCGGAGCACCCCATGGTGAAACACTGGGTCGAATTAAACCCTTATCTAATAGTTCTTGTAGTTGCTTTTTCAATTCCTCTAGCTCAAGTTGTGTCATTCCGTAAGGAGGCTTAGATATTGGGGTTGTCCCGAGGACCAAATCAATAGTAAATTTACCCTCTCTATCTGGAGGTAAACCAGGCAAGTCATTTAGAAATACATTCAAGCAAGGAGGTAAATCATGCCCAATACTCTCAAAATAAAAGATGGGATGATCTAGTATGCAAAAAGTGATCATTTTATATAACAATCTATACTGGTATGATTGGAAGATAGTCAATCCATACTTAGTATAATATCAAAACTCCAAATATCTAGGAAAACCACATCAGCAAGAAGTTTGTGTTCTCCAATAGAAATCAAACAAGATGACCAGATCGAGTTTGTTATCAAACAATCTTTAATAGCCGTATTTACATATAGCATATAATCCAGTGGTTTAGGTTGAATGTCCATGTGATAAGCAAAATATTGCGAATCAAATCATAGATGAGACACATAGTCAAACAAATATTTGTATTCTTTCAGAAACATGAATAGTACCTTCGACCACTAATTCATAAGCTTTAGAATCATATTCCCATGATAACATACACTCTGACATGGGCTGATAATTTATGAGGCAGTGATTCTTTCTTCTTGTCCAAAGGACAGTCTTTTATTTTATGATCCAAATTTCCACAAGCAAAATAGGCTCCAATCACCTACAAATACAAACTTATTTCATAATTTAACTCACATCGTACACAGGATTGAATCTTGTGTGGTGACTTCCCTTTTTAAATCGATGATGTCTTGACCCTCTTGTTATCACATTCTGATTCATTTCTAATCCTTTTTTTTTTTTTTTTTTTTTGGTAAACTTGTCCATGCTATTCCTATCCTTGATCTCTAGAAATTCTTTTGATCATTAGAACAATTTCGGACATCAAATATCTTCTCCAATCGCATCATCTATTTTTTTTTTTATTACCAATGTATTAGGTTTACCATGCTTCTACTGTGCAACTCTGATTTAATATCCCCGATCAACCCTTTTATCATGCTTAATTAATCAAACGCAAATGAAGTAGGAGGACTAAATGTCCTCATCATCCTAGATTCCTATAATGCATCAAAGAAAATTTTCACCAATCACTATAGTTCACTAGACCTCAATATATTTTACGCATCAACATATCAAATATTTCAGTGATCCTCAAACCATGCTCTGATACCACTCTGTCACGCCCCCCCCGCGAAATTTAATTCTCATTCAGGAGGTGTGAATCGAATTCAAGATTGATAAAATTATAACTCAACAAACAATCCAGGATCCAATCACACATTTGAGGTCACTAAGAAAAACATTCAAGTCATTCACCTCTACAATCCACAATTCACAAAACCTGTGCAGTTTATAATCATACATCATGTCACTAGATGATTCTTAAAATCTAAAACTCAACTTAACTAAACCATAACTATATCATAAATCCATAAGCGCGGCAATTAATGCAATCACAAAACCAACATATACTATATATTTATATCAGTACACAGTTTAGACTTAACATTTCCAAAATCCTGACGTAAGAGGTACTTATCAAATATTTACAAGATACATCAATCTAGATTTGTCATTGATATTTCATTACACCCAAAAAGAACTTATACAACATCAACCTATCAAGTACAAAATATTTGCCCCAAAATCTTCTAGTCTTCCACTGCCTCAACCCAATTTACACATTTTAGTGAGCGATAAGCTATCCTGAAAAATTTATATAGCAACGGGGTGAGCATATAAAGCTTAGCAAGTGACTAACATATCCATAGCAAAGAGATAGGTTTCAAACAAATAAGGTATCAAAATACAAAACAGAGATACAAGATGAAACAGTAGCATGTTTTGTTTGAATGCAGAATTACAATGTCATATCGTTCGAAGCACGTTTTGTTCATATAATCGAGAAAAGGTAATTGGAGCATATCATTGGCATGAGCATATCAATGACATATGATAATTTTAAGGCATAACAAAGACGTAATGAGCATTTTGGATATCATGAATGCAGAATTACGATGTCATTTCGTTTGAATCACGTTTTGTTTATACAATCAAGGAAAGGAAAGATAATTGGAGCATATCATTGGCATAAGGAGCATATCGATGACATATGGTAATTTCAAGGCATAACAAAGACGTATAAGATTTCATAAATATATCAAAGAACAAAACATGAATAGAAGCTCAAATGTCACATGACAATGCAAACATATCAATCTTATCCAAAGCATGTACAGAAACACATAACCAAAGCTCTGGATATCATATCAAGCATACAGAAGGTGTAGTGGGATCTCAGTCAGAATGTGATTCATCCATTTCTGAATGACCACCTGACAAAAGTCTCCCACGTCTGGGAGCTCCATCCACCCACGTCTAGGTGAAGTCAAAGGGGGCCGGCAGAGCATCGCAGGCTCTAAGCACATACCCACATAGCGAGCAACAAGCGCATATCCTTTACCATTTCTGGCAAGGGTCCAGACAATCCCACACACCAGAGTATAAGAGGGCAGTTTTAACAATAAGCAGCATATATCGGAAGCACACGCGGAACAACAAAGCGTACATGTGCCTTTACGAGTCAATCCGAAGTAAGCAATAATCTTTCACAAGTATATTCAGATTTGAAAGGAAGCAAAAGCAAGAGCATACAAGGATTTCAAGAAATCACATATAGCTCAATTGAAATAAGAAAGTTAGGTGAATACAATGGCCAACGAAATGAAACTGGAAGAGGCACATTTCAAAAGCAAATGCGGAACAATGGGATGCATGTGCCGAATTACGATGCAAACATGAACTTTAGATGATAGCTGCAGATATACAAATAAATAAAGGACTAAAGTATACAGGAATTTAAGATAATAATGTAAAGCTTAACTGAAGTAAGAGTTTTTTTGCCAAAATCGATTTCCAAAGGAAAGTAACAAGGAAAGCCGAAATCGACCAAAGCTCGATTCTGGCAGAATTTGATAGGAACATTATATGAACTATTTGGATAACCAATTATGCTTCAATTTATACAAAATAGGTGTCATTAGAAAGCTTTGTCAATCTAGTTTTATGCAAATCAAGTTTTACAAGATTTGGAATTTACAACCGGGAGTTATAGATAATTTCGCAGTGAAAGGTCTGAAAATATTAGTTCTGTTTTACTGAATCCATAGGGTCGATGAAAGCAGATATTTCAGTTAGCAATTGTACTCCAAAAATTTTAAATCAGGTATATTCAGAAAGCATTTTGAGTCTAGCTTCGAATAAAACATACTTTGTATGAATCTGAGTTCACAACAGAAAGTTATAAGTAGTCAAGCAACAAGAGGTCAGAAATTTCGGTCCCTGTTTTGCAGAATCTGTAGGGTTAATTTAGACAGAAGTCTTAGTAGGCATTTAAACTCCAAATCATTCGATCTTTATATCAAAATAAAGATTTTCTTGTCTACTTTCAAATGGAACAGGTTTTGTCTAAATCAGAGTTTATTACAAAATGTTATGATCGAAACATTACATAGAGGTCAGATTACCGAAAAATTACAGATTCATATCTTTATATCAAAACGAAAGAAGGTTTGGTTCTCAGTTGAAATCTTTCAAATTTTGCAAAATAAAAATGAAAACAGAGATTAAGGTTACTGTGGGATTGGGTTAGAACACTTGCCTTAGATGAGTTTGATTACCAAATATAGGGAGTTGATGCAAAACCTCAAACAAAGTTTCCTCTTCTTCTTCTTCTTCTTCTTCTTCTTCTTCTTCTTCTTCTCCTCAAACTAACGTTGGCTGCAACTCTTCAGGTTTGTTTTCTTTAACCTTTCATCTACTTATTTGGGTTTTGGCTAATGCAAAAGTTACAAGGTGTCATGCATGCATGAAAGGGGCTAGGTGTCATCTTTAGAGCAAAGATAAGTGGCACCCTTAGGTTAGCTAGTGACACTTGTCCAATATTTCTTTTTCTTTTTCTTTTTTTTTTTTAACTTAAATCTGAATCTTTCATAAATTATATCAAACTTCTAATATTTACTCTTAGGTCCCTAGCCATAAACTTTTAATATAATATCATTTAATATAAAATAATCATTAAATAATCCTTATTTTTATAAACAAACCTTTTACTAAATTTTCAAAAATGGGGGATGTTACAGTATCACTACCCAACCCAACCCCAAGTCAATGAATTGGCCTTTCAACAAGCCCAATATAGCCTTGGTTCAGGCCCAATAGACTTCTAATTAAGTTGGCATAGTTACGACTCAAAGCTAACTTAATTAGACTCCAAGCCACTTCAATTAAGATTTAACCACTTATGAAGCCTTCAGCACGTTGTTTGGTATGTCATATGCTCATTCGACACTTCGTCCTAATCTCCGATGCATCGTCCTTTCCTTCATCATATTACTTGATTTATTGATATGTTGACCTCCCACAATATCTAATCATCTTGGTGCAATATCTGATTTTTTTGGCCCGATGCTTGAACTCATGGCACGAAGTCCATCATTCGGCATGTCGACCAATCTTTCAGCTTGACGTCCAATCTTTGACATGATACTTTCGAACCTATTGTTAGATTCTCCTACTTCAACAATTTGCCTTTCGATGGTTCAAGTCCAGGATCAAAGTTTCTCATGTCACTTATCTCATATACTTATTAGTCCATAAACTCATCAAATGATTTCATTATCAAAATCCGAGATTCAACAATCTTCCCATTTTTTATGATGACAACTAATTGATGATGGAGTTTTAACTAAACTTCCCCTATTTATATGTTATTTTGAAATGAACTCGAATTCGAAAAATGATAACCTTTCAATGCTACTCTTTGAATTTAAGTTGAAATAATTTTTAATAAAAATCATAGTGACATTCATTGCAAAGATCATATGTATAATTTTAGATTTCATTACAAAGATCAAAATGATCATCATAGTGGCTTTCATTGCAATGGTCATTACAAGAATCATATGCATCATATCCATAGTCAAAATGTTAAAATAGTTACACATCTCAAACAAATATCATAAGTTAATGTTATCAAAATAGTTGCACATCTTTAAACAAATATCATAAATTACCATTACTCCTCCCCCTTTGTCATCAACAAACAAAAAAAAAGGAGAAAGGTGCAAGCTACTAGTCTCTCCCCCTTTGTGATCATGAAACAGAAGAGACTTCTCCTTGTTTACATTAATGTGCCAATTGTAAAACTTTTTTAATATCACAACATGAAGGCTATTAATATCAAAGATAAGTTCAAGCTATGAGAGGTCAATTGATGATGGTGTATTATAATTCATGAATACAAATGAGTTATATGAAATCAATAAATCTTAAGTTGTGAATACCGAAAGATTATGATTCATTTTGATAAATATCTTCTCAGTAAATAGAATAAAAAAGAATCATACAAGATCAAATAGTAAAAGATATTGATTAAAGAAATAAGTCATGAATACTGAGAAGTCAAGAGAAAGATCATGATTCATTTAGATAAATCACCTATTTAGTAAATAGAAAAAGAAAAAGAATCATAGAAGATTAAATAGTAAAAGATCTTGATTCATACAAAAGAAATCTCAAGTCATGAATACTGAGAAATCAAGAGAAAGATCATGATTCATTTGGATAAATATCCTCTTTAGCAAATAGCAAAAAGAAAAATCATGGGAGATCAAATAGTAAGAGATCTTGATTCATACCAAAGAAATCTTAAGTCATGAATATCTAGAAATCATGATAATAATCCAATTGAATAAATCTCCTTTAAAAAAAAAAAAAAATCATATCAGAAGAATTCATGCATGTGAAGGATTCAACATGCCTAATTCTCTTTAAATAAAATCGAATTGCTCCTTGTTCAATGGTTTAGTAAAAATATCTACTAATTGATATTTTGTATCAATGAAATATAAATATATCATGATTATTAACATTATCTATAATAAAATTGATGAGGGTGATAATTACGATAAGACTTGCGTGACACCTGTTGACACCCCGCGTCTCTGTCGGGCTGACAGCGCGTGGCTGACACGGGTCGTAACGCCAATCGAGGCCCATTAACGATCACTCAGGCTCGATGCCGCATGCCACGCCAACAATGATGTCAGATGTCATCAGAAGGTACGTTCCTGGCCCCTGCGAGCAGGCACGTCAGGTAACACCAAACTCCCCTATAAATACCCTTTCATTCTAAACGAGAAGCAAAGGGAGGGAAACGTACGCAACCACCGGCTAACTTAATCATCGGAGGGGTTGGGTCGAACATCCCGACCCGACCTGCGTGCAGGGACGAAGACGAGGCACCTCTCTCCGGACGCGTTGGCAAGGAGCCCCTTCCTGAAGGAAACGACGACCCGTCATCCGGACCCGAACCGAGCCGCGTCGGCCTCAAGGCCATGGCTAAAAAGTTGTTTACACTAACATTTCGGCACTAAAAGGAGGGCCGATGTCGAGGGATCGCCAGACCGACTCGGCCGAACCCGCAGTCGAGGGGGCACACACAGTCGGGGCTCCAGGGAAACATTCCCCGCGAACGGGTCTCCACAACGAACACCCCGCCATAACTTTAGAGCACTATTGGCGGATCTTCAACGACTGGGGTTTGTTGCTGCCCGACGCCCCCTCCGCCGAACCGTCGCCCGTCTTGTCCGAGGCCTTTCTCGACCTCACCCATCAGGTCCAAGTTCTAACTGGTATGGTACATTCCATCATTCCACTCGTCTCTGGAACGTTGCACCCGCCGGCCGCCGAACCGGTGCGACAGCAGGAGCCGCTTGTTCAGGCTCAGGCGTAGCCCCTGGAGCTTCCCACTTCGCCTCGGGTCCCGTCGTCCCCACTCAGGGATCGAGTGATGGCGGACCAGAGAGGCTACGCTCAACCCGAGGCCCTTCCTTCGGCCTTGACGGACTCCCTGCGAGCCCAGTTGCTCCTCGTCAGTCAACGGCTTGATGAGGTATAGAAGGAGGTCCGCAGGTCAAGAGGAGAGCTCGGGGAGGACGTACATCAGGGATCCCCATTCATCCCTGAAATACAGGATCAGATAGTCCCACAGAACTTTCGTCTCCCCTCTTTGGACACATACGACGGCTCCACCGACCTAGCAGACCGTGTAGCCGCCTTCCGCACCCAAATGGCACTGTATGGAACCTTTGACGCTCTGATGTGCAGGGCGTTCCCCACAACTCTAAGGGGACCAGCCTGCGCGTGGTACGGCGGCCTGAGGACCGGGACGGTCGCCTCATTCGACCAGCTCGCTAGAGACTTCGAGCTCAACTTCTTAGCCAGCGCACGGCCGAAACCGTCCGTTGCCTTGCTTCTCGGACTTCACCAGAGGGAGGATGAGCCCCTCTCCCACTTTGTGAACCGTTTTGCCACGTAGATCCGGGGATTATCCGATGCTCACCCCTCTCTATTGATGCAGGCGCTCATGGCGGGACTACGACCTTCCCGATTCTTCTGGTCTCTCATTGAGAGACCCCCCTCCGCGGTACCTGAGATGCTTCAACGGGCGAACTAGTTCGTCGCGGTTGAGGCTTGGATGGCCGAAAAGCAGGAAAAGCACACGAGGGTCAGACCGGAGCTGGCTCGCGGGCAGCAGCCTGCTGCGACTAGGCGCAGGTTGGACCAATCCAACCCGCCCACTCCAAGGCCTCCTCTGCCCCCCCTAGGTGCGTCCCGAACGGAGATATTTCTCTAGATAAAGGAGAAAGGGTTGCTCAGGGCTCCCGTTCTGATGAAAAACACATGAGAGCTCACCGTCCAGTCCAAGCATTGTCGCTTTTGTTGGGAAATCATGGGGGGCGACATCATATGCGCAGCGGAAGAACAAGAAAACAAAAATCCCCGATTCCCAAAAAGATGTTCGTCGTCGTGCGAAGATTGGTGCGCAAAATCCGCAAAACACAAAACTGCGTATAGAGATTATGTTACCTAGGGAGATCGTATATCCCTGTTTCCTTGCAGATCCTCAGGAGAGGGTGAAGGAGGTCAAGCGTCCTCCTCTCTAGCGGTGATCCACACAGTAGGGTTGCGACGACGCTCCTCAAAACTCCAGGCCTACTCTGAGGTGGAGAGGGAGAGGAGAATAGGAAAGGCAAGCAAAGACTCTAGCCTATGAGGCTGTGAATCCCTCCTATTTATAGAGATCCCGTGTCAAAACCCTAATGGGTCCTTTCCCTAGTGGGTATTGGATCTGCATCCAATAAGACAAGGGCTCCGTCGGATATCTCATATCCGAACCTCTACTCATCGCAATGCCTACCATATGTGTGTGATCCTCTAGGCCCAATATCGAGTTGGCCGTGAGTCATACCTGTCAGAACTCCTTCTAACTAAGTGAATTATTATCTCTGTAATAATTCACTCGACTCATCGACTACGGAAATACTATGCCACTACGCCGTAGTCCCCAGACGATACAGGGGAATCCAATCCATTGGACCTGTCTATCCTCAGTTACCATGTACCTATAGTCCCTCATCCATCTAATATCCCAGAGACCGTATATCGAGCATGGTGCTGTCAGACCCATACGGTTTCTACTTGAGTCTCGCTCTAATCGGATTCTCCCGGAGAACTCTTTCTCTCTCAACCCGAATGACCCTGGCCAGGGATTTGTCTGAGCAAGAACACATGGGATATTCCTCTCATGATACCGAGAGTGGATGATCCTCTATCGACACTCAATAGCCCTCGTAAGGTCGACTACCACTCCCAATGACCAGCTGTACTAGATCTGGGAACAGCCAAACCTATAAGTCTGGTATCAAAGAGTGGAGCACTCATACAGGACATCCTTGGTGTCTCAAGTCTAAGAACCAGATACACCACTAGGACTACGGAATCGTTGTCTGACAATAAGGCATCATCAACCATCCAGCATTCCGTAAGCGGATCAATCAGTGAACTCATTCTCCAATGAGCACCTGTACTATATCCCTAGTGTCCCTACACGAGCAGCTATGAGACCAGCTGCATCCATCATATGGATGGGTATACAGCACACCAGTCTATCCGGTTATCACGATGTCCCTCTCGAGTAACCTATGACCGGGATTATTTAGGATATGTGTTTAAAGGTGAATCGATCTCATTATCGTGATCTCATCACGATCCGATTCCCATTGCACAAATCCAAGGACATCACTATACATATGCATTTATGCAATAGTTATAAAGTGATATACGCCAAAAATATAATAAGCAAAAAGATTCTGTATCAAGTCACACGTGCCATCACTCACGTGATTGGCTTGCTGGGCACTTATGACTAGCAATCTCCCACTTGACCTAAAGCCAATCACCTATGTGTCTGATCCCCATCAGACCCCTGTGACGCTCAAAGACAATCTGAGACAATGGCTTTGTTAGTGGAACTGCAATGTTATCTTCGGATGGAACTCTTTCCACTGCTACATCTCCTCGGGTCACGATCTCTCTGATAAGGTGGAACCTCCTCAGAACATGCTTAGATTTCTGATGAGACCTAGGTTCCTTCGCTTGAGCAATTGCCCCGTTGTTGTCGCAATATAGGGAAATCGGCTCCTCACTATCCGGCACGACTCCCAAATCTGTGATGAACTTCTTCAACCAGACTCCCTCCTTTGCTGCATCTGATGCAGCAATGTACTCCGCCTCTATGGTCGAGTCAGCAGTGGTATCTTGCTTGGAACTCTTCCAGCACACTGCTCCTCCATTCAAGGTGTACACATACCCTGAATTCGACTTGCTATCATCGACATCAGACTGAAAACTTGAGTCAGTGTAGCCTTCAACCTTAAGGCTATTACCTCCATATACTAGTAAAAGATCCTTAGTCCTTCTCAAGTACTTAAGGATACACTTTACTGCTTTCCAGTGCTCCAAGCCTGGATCCGCCTGATACCTGCTCGTGACACTCAGAGCATGCGCTATATCAGGCCTAGTACATAGCATGGCATACATGATAGACCCTATTGCTGAGGCATAAGGTATCATATCCATGTTCGCCCTTTCTTCTGGAGTCTTTGGGGACATACTCGTAGAAAGCGATATCCCATGTCTCATCGGTATGAGACCTCTTTTGGAATTTTCCATGCCAAACCTTTTGACAATAGTTTCTATGTACCTGGACTGGGACAAGCCAAGCATCCTTTTGGATCTATCTCTATAGATTCTAATCCCCAAGATATAAGATGCTTCTCCTAAGTCCTTCATGGAGAAGTGTCTAGATAACCAAGCCTTTATTGTGGATAGCATTCCTATGTCATTCCCAATGATGAGGATGTCATCCACATATAACACCAAAAAGCTAATAGCGCTCCCACTTACCTTTCTGTATACACAAGGCTCATCTTCGTTCTTAACGAAGTCATAAGATCTGATTGCCTCATCAAATCTTATGTTCCAACTTCGGGAAGCTTGCTTTAGTCCATAAATGGATCTAAGCAACCTACACACCTTATCTGGGCAGTTCTTGGACACGAATCCCTCAGGTTGCATCATATACACCTCCTCCTCCAGGTTCCCGTTGAGGAATGCGGTTTTCACATCCATCTGCCAGATCTCATAATCATAGTGTGCTGCAATAGCCAATAGAATTCTGATGGATTTTAGCATTGCTACGGGTGAGAAAGTTTCGTCGTAGTCAACACCTTGCCTTTGACGATACCCCTTAGCCACTAGCCTTGCTTTATAGGTCTCTACCTTTCCATCTACTCCGATCTTTTTCTTAAAGATCCACTTGCAACCGATGGGTACAATACCTTCGGGTGCATCAACTAGGTTCCAAACCTTATTGGAGTACATAGAATCCATCTCAGAATTCATGGCTTCTTTCCACTTCCCGGAGTCTATACTCATAATAGCCTCCTCGTAGGTCTGAGGATCAATATCCTCTACATCCTCTGCTCTAATATGTCCCACATATCTCTCAGGAGGATGGGATACTCTATCAGACCTGCGTAAAGTTGAAACTTGTGTATTAGATACCTGAACAGACTTGGGCTGTAGAGTGGTGCTTGAGCTTGGTTCTCCAACCTCGCTCAATTCTATCATTCTCCCACTATCTCCGTCAAGAATGTGTTCCTTCTCAAGGAACACTGCTCTCTTAGCTACAAAGACCTTTTGGTCCTCGAGATGATAGAAGTAATACCCACAAGTTTCCTTGGGGTATCCCACAAATTTACATCGCCCTGTCCTTGATTCTAACTTATCGGGGTTGTGTCTTTTAACATGGGCAGAGCAGCCCCAAATCTTAACTACTTTAAGATCAGGCTTCTTCCCTTTCCATATCTCATATGGTGTAGACACCACCGACTTAGTTGGAACTCTGTTCAGAAGGTAAGCTGCGGTTTCTAGGGCATATCCCCAGAATGAGATGGGTAGGTCAGCGAAACTCATCATGGACCGTACCATATCTAATAATGTACGATTTCTCCTTTCAGAGACACCATTGAGCTGAGGTGTATAAGGAGGTGTCCATTGGGATAATATCCCATGGTCCTTGAGGAAGTGAGTAAACTCTGTACTTAAGTACTCACCTCCTCGATCTGATCGAAGAGTTTTGATACTCTTTCCAGTCTGGTTCTCCACCTCATTCTTATACTCTCTGAATTTCTCAAAGGCCTCGGACTTGTACTTCATTAAGTACATATATCCATACCTTGAGAAATCATCAGTAAATGTAATGAAGTAGGAGTAACCTCCAATGGCATGAGTTGACATGGGTCCACATACATCATTATGTATGAGTTCCAACAACTCAGTGGCTCTCTCCAGTTCCACTAAATGGAGAGTTGGTCAGTTTTCCACGAATGCAAGGCTCACAAGTTGCATATGACACATAGTCGAATGGATCTAGATATCCATCATTTAGCAACTTTTGAATCCTTCTTTCATGGATGTGACCTAGCCTACAATGCCACAGGTATGCACTGTTCAACTCATCTCGTTTCCTTTTGGACATATTTATATTCATGATATGTGGAGTGGTGTCTAACATAAATAAACCATTATGCAATGTTCCTTTCGTGATGATCTTATCATCTAATAATATCGAACAACCATTGTTCTCAAAAACAAATTTATATCCACTAACTGTTAAACATGAAATGGAGATAATGTTTTTGATAATAGAAGGAACAAAATAACATGCATCTAATGCAATAAAAGCTCCACTAGGCAGATGTAGGGCGACCTCGCCAACAGCTAAAACAGTAACTTTTGCTCCATTACCCATCTTGAGGTCCATCTCGCCTCTCTCTAGTCTCCTAGGCCTTGCCAGAACCTGCAACGAATTACATATATGATAAGCACTACCGGTATCTAATACCCATGTGTTATCATAAGAGTCTGACAAATGGAGACCGATCATGAATGTACCTGAAGCTTCATCAAGCTTTTGTTTCGCCCTTTCTGCAAGGTACTCTTTGCAGTTTATCTTCCAGTGCCCATCTTTACCACAGTGGAAGCACTGGCCTTTGTCCTTTGTTGGGTCTTTCTTAGCAACCTTTGCTTTACCTTGTTTGCCCTTGCCCTTTCCCTTCTTAAGGGACCTTTCTGCTTTCCTTTTCTTTCTGGTCTCACCAGTGTAGAGAACTGGCTTCTCTTTCTTAATAGTACTCTCTGCCTCCCTCAACATATTGAGGAGCTCTGGGAGAGTCACCTCAAGCTTGTTCATATTAAAGTTCATTATGAACTGTGAAAAGGAATCTGGTAGGGACTGAAGCACAATGTCCACACACAAGTTATCCTCTAGGACCATTCCTAGACCTGTGAGTTTCTCTATCCACTCAATCATCTTTAGGACATGGTTCTGAACCGGTGTCCCCTCAGTCATCCTAGCGCGGAAAAAGGCTCTTGGATATCTCATATCGTTGAGTCCTTCCCTGTTCCTCAAACAATTTACGGACATGTAGGAGAATGGATCTGGCATCCATCTTTTCATGTTGTCTCTGTAACTCTGGAGTCATAGAGCCCAACATATAGCACTGAGCAAGAGTGGAGTCATCAATGTACTTCACGTAGCGAGCGATCTCATCCTCGCTTGCCCCTTCTTCGGGCGTAGGCATCACTGTATCAAGGACGTACACGATTTTCTCCGCTGTGAGAACAATTCTCAAGTTACGGAGCCAATCCGTATAATTTGGACCAGTGAGGCGGTTGACATCAAGTATGCCACGTAAGGGATTTGAAAGCGACATTTTCTGAAAATAAAGATGTAGCAAAAATGAATAACATGCAGATTTTGCAAGAAATAAACTATCAAGATATGGACTTCTATCTTAATATGCTCCCACTATTTTACTAACGAGTCACGCGACACCCTCAGCACGTGAAACGGAAGTCTCCGGCAGACTTCTAGTGGGGATCAGGATCCAATCAGCGTCTTAGTGTAACCTCGAGGGACTCGACCAATCACACTAAGCCTAAAAGGTAGACAACTCTTGCCGATCACAACTCCTTGTGATTCCCGTCCTGTTCAGCCTCCGAATCACCATGGCCTCGAGGGACTCGACCAACCATGATGCTCGGTTAAGTCAACACCTTCGTTACAAGATGAGTCTGATTTGATGATATACCCTTGAGGGACTCGACCAAGCATATCATGCCCTCAGGTCACCGGTGACATCTCTATGTCATAAGCAAGATAGCGAATCGCGATATAGGTGAGTCTCGAGGGACTCGACCAACTCAACCTACACCGGGATTCGGTTCCTACTCATAACGATGGAAGGCCACGTGGGTCAATCTAATTGCCTCACGTTTACCGACTTAATATTATCGAGAGATGTTTCTATGATTTGGTCTCCTATTATGACATGTCACACATGTACATATTTAATATATATCTACATCACATGCAAATATATATACATATCTAGTATGTGTATAAGCAATCACACCAAATGATCATGGACCACAACCTAATATGATTAGGCCCGAGCCAGTAGGCCTAATCACTCACATCAAGATCTATGTGTGCAACGGTGCATCTCCATGCCTTGTGATCGTCCATCTCGTCCTCGTTGGTTCCGTCGACATCTTGATGCATCTTCATGCATCACGATCGTCCGTCTCGTGGGTCCCGCTATGGCTTCCACGCTCCCGCTGCGCCTCCTCATGTGATTACAACTTAATCATAGGCACGCAGGCCCGACAATAAACGAGAAATATAATGGAGGTTCGCAGACCTCAATAATAATAATCACAAGTACACACATCACACGGTCCATGATCATCCGTCCACTCATCATACATCACATGTATAAATAATCGTCATTATGTAGGACTACTAGATAATAAAAATAATAATCAACTAAACCTTTTAATTAATTAATATTTTCTGAAATCAGGGATATATAGGGAATTTCTCAATTCCTAAGGGTATTTTCGTAATTTGGACAAAAGACAGAAACTGGAATTTCTCAAATTCCGAGGGGCAAAACTATCTTTTGCGCAGAAAACCCTAATACCCTTTCCCCTTTTCGCTGCTGCGCCGCCGCCGCCGCCACCCTGCTGGCGGCGGCCTGTGCGGCGAGGGCGAGGGCACTGCCCTCGCCTGCAGGTGGCACGCCCGCTGGGGTCGCTGCCGCTGCAGGTGGGCGCCCCCGCGGGCGCCGCCGCCTTTGCGGGCGGTTCTGCCCGCGAGTCAGCGCCCGCAGGTGGTGCTGTCTCGCTGGCGGCCGCCCCTGCGGGGTTTTTGCCCGTGGGAGCAGCGACCACAGGCGCCGCTGCCCTGCGGTGCCTCAGCCCGCGCTGCTGCCCCGCGGCGCCTCTGCCCGCGGGCTCAGTGGCCGCAGGCGCTTCTACCGAGCGGGCTCCCAGCCCCGCCGGCCGCAAGCCTGCTGCAAGCAGATCGCCGGCCGGCTACTGCAGGCACAGCGCTTGCGCATGCGCCGGCGCTGTGCTGCCTGGCTGTGGTTGCGGCTGGCTGCAGGCATGTAGATCGAGGGCAGCAACTGTTGCTGCCCTTCCTTGCTTTTGCGTCAACGATTTTGACGTCAATATTCTTCCTAAACACAACACACGCAGTTCAAAAACCAATCATTCGCACGAACAACCTGGCTCTGATACCACTGTTGGGAAATCATGGGGGGCGACATCATATGCGCAGCGGAAGAACAAGAAAACAAAAATCCCCGATTCCCAAAAAGATGTTCGTCGTCGTGCGAAGATTGGTGCGCAAAATCCGCAAAACACAAAACTGCGTATAGAGATTGTGTTACCTAGGGAGATCGTATATCCCTGTTTCCTTGCAGATCCTCAGGAGAGGGTGAAGGAGGTCAAGCGTCCTCCTCTCTAGCGGTGATCCACACAGCAGGGTTGCGACGACGCTCCTCAAAACTCCAGGCCTACTCTGAGGTGGAGAGGGAGAGGAGAATAGGAAAGGCAAGCAAAGACTCTAGCCTATGAGGCTGTGAATCCCTCCTATTTATAGAGATCCCGTGTCAAAACCCTAATGGGTCCTTTCCCTAGTGGGTATTGGATCTGCATCCAATAAGACAAGGGCTCCGTCGGATATCTCATATCCGAACCTCTACTCATCGCAATGCCTACCATATGTGTGTGATCCTCTAGGCCCAATATCGAGCTGGCCGTGAGTCATACCTGTCAGAACTCCTTCTAACTAAGTGAATTATTATCTCTGTAATAATTCACTCGACTCATCGACTACGAAAGTACTAGGCCACTACGCCGTAGTCCCCAGACGATACAGGGGAATCCAATTCATTGGACCTGTCTGTCCTCAGTTACCATGTACCTATAGTCCCTCATCCATCTAATATCCCAGAGACCGTATATCGAGCATGGTGCTGTCAGACCCATACGGTTTCTACTTGAGTCTCGCTCTAATCGGATTCTCCCGGAGAACTCTTTCTCTCTCAACCCGAATGACCCTGGCCAGGGATTTGTCTGAGCAAGAACACATGGGATATTCCTCTCATGATACCGAGAGTGGATGATCCTCTATCGACACTCAATAGCCCTCGTAAGGTCGACTACCACTCCCAATGACCAGCTGTACTAGATCTGGGAACAGCCAAACCTATAAGTCTGGTATCAAAGAGTGGAGCACTCATACAGGACATCCTTGGTGTCTCAAGTCTAAGAACCAGATACACCACTAGGACTACGGAATCGTTGTTTGACAATAAGGCATCATCAACCATCCAGCATTCCGTAAGCGGATCAATCAGTGAACTCATTCTCCAATGAGCACCTGTACTGTATCCCTAGTGTCCCTACACGAGCAGCTATGAGACCAGCTGCATCCATCATATGGACGGGTATACAGCACACCAGTCTATCCGGTTATCACGATGTCCCTCTCGAGTAACCTATGACCGGGATTATTTAGGATATGTGTTTAAAGGTGAATCGATCTCATTATCGTGATCTCATCACGATCCGATTCCCATTGCACAAATCCAAGGACATCACTATACATATGCATTTATGTAATAGTTATAAAGTGATATACGCCAAAAATATAATAAGCAAAAAGATTCTGTATCAAGTCACACGTGCCATCACTCACGTGATTGGCTTGCTGGGCACTTATGACTAGCAGCTTTCACAGGCAAAGCGGGCACGACACCGAAGACTATCGCGAACTGAAACGGCAAATCGAGGAGCTTGTCCGCGGGGGTCACCTCAATCGGTACATCCGACATAGCAGGGAGCCCTCGCCTCACCTATGGAGCGCCACATCGATGTCATCACCAGGGGACCGGCAGTTGGGGGAACCAGTATGTTCGGGAGAAAGGCATACGCCCGTTCCGCCAGGATTGACGCTCCCCAACGTGGTCCCGACCCCAAGGTTGCATTCCCTCCTGAGGATGTCAAGCCACCGGAGCATGACGATGCGCTTGTGATATTGGATCGAATCGCTAACGCCTAGGTGAGGAGAATCATGATCGACACAGGGAGCTCAGCCGATGTGCTCTATTTGGATGCCTTCCAGAAGTTGGGGTTAGCCAAAGAATCCCTGAAGCCTATCTGCTCGGCGCTCACGAGATTCACCGGCGATTCGGTCTCACCATTGGGGACTGTTACCTTGCCCCTCACCTTGGGAGCGCCCCGCAGAACAAAGACGGTGATGTCCACCTTCTTGGTGGTAGATCTTCCCACTGCTTACAACGCCATCCTCGGCCGCCCCACCCTCAACAAAATCAGAGCTGTAGTCTCCACCTATCATCAGACGGTGAAGTTTCCTACCCACGCTGGGACAGGGGAAGTTTGGGGAAGCCCACAAGAGTCCAGACGATGCTACCTGACGGCGGTTTCATTACATAAAAGGGCGAGGATCGACCAACCTCTAGAGGACCCAAGAGAAGAGAAGCAGCTGACACCACACCCGGAGCCGATGGCGCCCACTTGCGACATGCCGTTGATGGAGGATCGCCCGGATCAGATGGTCTAGGTCAGGTCGGAACTCCCCAGCCAAGAACGAGAACAGCTCGTCGGTTTCTTGCAGGAGAACGCCGATGTCTTTGCCTAGTCGCCATCCGACATGACCGGCGTCGACCCAAAGACTGCCTAGCATCACCTGAATATATCGCCCGATGCCCGACCAGTGAAACAGAAACCACGACGCCAAGCCCCTGATAGGCAGCTCACCGTCCGCAAAGAGGTGGAGCGACTCTTAGCAGCTGGCTTCATCGAGGAAGTCAAGTACCCACGATGGCTGTCTAATGTAGTGCTAGTAAAGAAGTCTAATGGGAGCTGGAGGATGTGCATTGACTACACAAGTCTCAATCATGCATGCCCAAAATATTGCTATCCCCTCCCAAGGATCGATCAGCTGGTCGACGCAACTGACGGGCACTCCCGCCTGTCGTTCATGGACGCCTTCTCCGGCTACAACCAAATCAGAATGGCGCCCAAGGACCAAGAGCACACGGCTTTCATCACCGATCTAGGGGTGTATTTCTACAAAGTCATGCCGTTCGGGCTCAAAAACGCCGGCGCTACCTATCAGAGGGCCGTGAACAAAATGTTCGCTGCACAAATCAAGCAGAACGTCGAAGTCTATGTCGACGACATGATCGTGAAAAGTCGCATGGCGGCAGACCACCTGGCCGACTTGGCCGAGACATTCTCCATGCTCCGAAGGTATGGCCTGCGATTGAACCCAGCGAAGTACTTTTTTAGCGTCAGTTTGGGAAGGTTCCTCGGATTCATCGTGCATGAAAGAGGAATCGATGTGAATCTGGAAAAGGTTCAGGCAGTCATCAACATGCAGGCCCCTCGAACAGTCAGGGACTTGCAGCGACTAAACGGATGGCTTGCTGCCTTATCTCAGTTTCTATCTCGGTCTGGTATCGTTGCCTCCCCTTCTTCCGGGCGTTGAAGAACCCCAAGGACTTCTGGTGGACGGTGCAATGTGAAGAGGCTTTTGGACAAGTCAAGCGACACTTGGCCAACCTCCCCCGCCTTGCCTCAGTTACGCTCGAGGAAAAGCTCAACGTTTACTTAGCCGCCTCCCAGCACGCGGTCAACTCCGTCCTAACCAAAGAGGCTTCTGGGGAACAACTACCGATCTTCTACATCAGCCATATCTTGAACGGGCCCGAGGAGCGATATCCGCCAATCGAGAAGCTCGCTTTGGCGCTCGTGCTGGCGTCTCAGAAACTACGCCCCTACTTCCAGGCTCACCCGATTGAGGTAATAACTTACCAACCGCTCCGGCAGGTTCTGTCTAAGTTTGATGTTGCAGGATGACTCCTCAAGTGGTCGGTAGAACTTGGAGAATTCAACATACATTATGTCCCGAGGACTGCTATCAAAGCCCAGTCCGTGGCCGACTTCATCGCGGAACTGGTTGAAGACGGGAATGGAAGCTCTGAGCAGTCAGAGGAGGCGTGGGACCTGCACGTGGATGGCTCGGCTACCTCCAGCAGCGCCAGCGCGGGGTTGGTACTCTCGGCCCCCGACGGACGCTCGTTCGAACGCTCCTTCCGTTTCGGGTTCCGGGCAACTAACAAAGAAGCCGAGTACATGGCGCTCCTGGCAGGACTCAAGCTGGCCCTTGAAATGTAGGTGGATGCCATTCACGTCTTCATTGACTCGTAGCTCATCGCCGAGCAGCTCAGCGGTGGATACGAAGCCAGGGAACCAACCATGGCAAAGTACTTGGCGGAGGTAAAAAGCCTAGCCTCCAACTTCTCCCACTTCATGATATCCAGGGTCCCGAAGAGCCAAAATGAACGAGTCGACGAGTTGGCGAAGATAGCTTCGGGACCAAACCACGGGAACCGCTCCAAGGTTAAAGAGCTCCCATTCCGCGCCATCTTGGTTTCGGCTATAACTCCTGCCGAAGCACATGCCACGTGGGTATAGGAGATGTTACTCTTCAAACGCGATGGGATTCTTCCCAACGACGAAGCCGCGGCGCGCCGCATTCGTCGAACGCAAGCATGGTATTCCGAGGTGAACAGACGGCTCTACAAACGATCCTTCTCACAGCCCTTGCTATGATGCCTCGAGCCTGACGAAGCGCAGGCGGTCCTGGCCGAGGTCCACGAGGGGATCTGCGGGGAGCATATTGCTGGTCGGACCTTGGCCTACAAAATCCTTCGTCAAGGATACTACTGGCCCACCATGTCCCGAGACGTGAGAATCTATGTGCAGCGGTGTGGGCCCTACCAGAGGCACGCCCGAATGCCCCGGATGCCGGCGGTCCCCCTGTCCCCCATCAACTGTGCGTGGCCGTTCGCGCAATGGGGATTGGACCTCCTCGGCCCTTTCTCACCGACCTCTGGACAATGACGATACATCGTCGTGGGCGTAGATTACTTCACTAAATGGGCAGAAGCCGAGCCACTAGCAGCAATCACGGAGCGGTAAGTGGAAAAATTCGTCTAGAAAAACATCATGACTCGGTTTGGCTTGCCCGAAGCCATCATCACGGACAACGGGTCCCAGTTCACCAGTGCTCGATTCCAGGAGTTCTGTGCGAACTACGGGATTCAACTGAGGTTCAGCTCTGTAGCCCATCCCCAGACGAACGGGTTGGCCGAAGTCACTAACTGATCTATTCTAGGCGAACTCAAGAGGAGAGTATCAGCGTCCCAATCAGCCAGGGTGGATGGGCTCTCCAGTATCCTATGGTCCCTGTGGACCACCCCCAAGACCGCAATCGGAGAATCCCCTTATAGCCTCTCGTTTGGGACCGAGGTTGTCTTGCCCCCCAAGATGATTTTCCCTACCCCGAGGACAACAAGCTACGATGAACGGGTATCGGCCCAGGGACTACGAGCCGATCTCGATCTACTCGAGGAGCGACGCGCTAAAGCGCACCTAAAAGACCTCTCCTATAAAAGGGCCATCGCTAGAATCTATAACCGTAGGGTGCGGCCTCGACCGATTAAGCTGGGTGACTTGGTCTTACGCAGGGTCGAGGTTAGCGACCCGACCCAAGCACGTGGGAAGTTAGCTCCCAATTGGGAAGGCCCTTATCGGGTGATTGAAGTTGTTAGGGTCGATACATACTAACTCGCGACGATGCAGGGCCACGCTTTGCCAAGGACTTGGAACTCGCAAAATCTCAAAAAGTTTTTTCCATAAAGCGATGAACTGGGACTTAACAAAAGTTAGAATTATATTACGACACTAGATAATATAGCATTAGTGATCGGCAAACCACAAGCCAGGAAAAAAGACACACAAGTACGATGAGGGTAAAAATGACTATATTATTTTCAGATAGCGTATTAACATTAGTGATCAAGCACCCGAACAAAAAAAAAAAAGAAAAAATACAGAAAGGTCTACATTTATTCCTCAGGAGCGTCAGGGCTGTCATCAAATGGGACTTCGTCCGGCATGTCGACGCCCATGTCCTCGGGGAAGGAGTTGAAAGGATCCTCCGCGACCTCCAGGCTGGGGTGGCGTGCCTTGAAGCGGGCGAGGGCGATCCGGTACCCGTATTCGTACGAAACCCGTCCAGTCCGAACAAGGCCAAGCTGAAAGCCTGAGGAATCTTTGTAGTCCTCGATCCGTTTCTTATCCTTCTCCGGCCTTTGACGGATCTCGACGGCAAGGGCCTCGGCAGCACCCCGCGCTTCGGCACGTGCCTCCTCCAATCGTCAGATCAGCTTGACCGACTCCCCCCTCGCCGAACGAGCTTTGGCCACAGACGCCTTCAGATGCATCTGTAGCTCCTTATTCTGCTCCTCGGACGCCTTGAGCTCGAACCGGAGGCATGTCGCCTCCGCATCCAAATCCGAGGCACGCTGCTCGGCGGCCGCGACCACCTTAGGAGCCGCCCCGGCGCGGACCTCCTCCACCTGCTTCCGGAGGTCGGCATTGCGGTCACTCAGGATGTCGATGACCCGCCCCACGTCGCGGACGCGGTCCATCAGTGCGCCGACATAATGAGTGTCCTGCAGACAAACAAGTTAAGACGAGAGCTATCCGAACACACACAACCGAACCAGCGGGATGACACTTACCCACAGCAGCGACTTGGCAGACCTACCAAGAAGGACCTTGGAGGGCAGAGTGTACAGGTCCTAAGCTATGTTGGGATGGAGCTGATATGAATGAGCAAGTTGATTATAATTCTGCCAAAGACCCTTTAACTATTCATCGAGGACCAATGACAAGAGCGAAATCTAAAAGGATGAAAGAAGCCTTAACTTGTTTATTAGAAGGCATTTGGAAGGAGCAAGCTAGTCAAAACTTGGTCAAGGTTCTATGGATACAAGAAGAGCCTAAAATAATCAACTTGATTCAAATAAGTCAAAATCATGAAGAGAAATTCCAACCTTGAGAGAAGGATGAATTTTTAGCCATCTTTGAAGAATAAAGGTCATTCAGCCATATTGGACCATATTAGGAATTGTGTGTTTATTCATGAATAATTATTCAAAACAATTCAATGTAGATTCATGAGTAATCTACATTCATGCATTAGGAATATAAATGTCATTTAATATATTCATTCCCTTTATACTTGGCCTTTGTACTATATAAACAAGGCTGACTCTCTTTGTAAGAGCACATATTGGAGAAGTATATTCGACTTACAACACCGGTGAGTGTTTTGTTTTTAAGTTCTTGCATGAACTTTGGACTTATCAAGCATTTCTGTTTGTGGCGTTCAAAACCCAAGAAAAATCTTTGTTTTTCCTTTCAACTTATCAAGCTTTTTAGTTTGTGACGTTTTAAGGGAATCAAAGTACTATTCTAATTACTTCATCAAATTTTCATTGATTATGTGATTAGAATAGTTTTCCTAACTTCAATCTTGAACGATCCATCTTGTTTCAAATCGTTGGAGGGGGTCAATTTGCATTCCATATGTATCATAGCTCTTTAGCTATCGGGGTATATGGTTGCTAAGTTGAAGATTTCCATCATTTGGTATCAGAGCTCGGCTCAAGTTTGAGGTTTGCGTATCTATTTATTTGCTATCTTTTAGATTTTCTTTTCTTTTCTCTTCTTCTTCTTTTTGGCCAATATCTATAATTATTGTTCTTCTTTCATCTTCATTATTGTGCTTCTTGTGTTATTACTATTTTTATTTGTAATTCCACACGGTATTAAAAAAAAAAAAGAGATCAAAAAAGTCAAAAAAAAAAAAGAGAGAGGGAAATCAAAGGTCAAAAAAAAAAAAAAAAAGAGATCAGAATTAAAAAAAAATATATATATATTGCGGATTCAAAGAATACTTGCAAATTACAGAATTTGATCTTTGTTCATTTGAATTTCTATTTCGATTTGGAAATCTTTCTTCATTTCTAAAAAAAAAAAAAAAATTCTAGTCTTTGCTTATGATTAAAGTGCATTACACACATCTTTAAATTGACCTATCTTTTGTTTGCTTTTAAAGCTGTCCAATTTCACTATTTTTTTTGAATTGCCATAATCTGAATTGTTTGTTTAGGTACCTTAGTTAATCTAAGAACTCAAATAACAAAACAAGAGAGGTAAAAGACAAGAGCGGTAAGATCAGTATAGAGAAAAACCAAAAAAAATTATGTGAAACATGAGTGGAGTGAATCAAATCTAGAGTGAAAAAAAAAAAAAAAAAAACGTGAGGGAGTGTTGGTGAGGTTGTTCTAACTTTGTTTTTCAGGTTGTATACATGTCTAAAGATAAAGAAGCGAGTTCTTCATCCAATGATCTTTTAGTTCAAGCAATGCAGCAACAATTTGAACGTATGTTCAAAGTGATGGGAGATGTAAGAGATCATCTAGAAAGGCATGATGATGCAATTAATAGATTGCAAGGTGAACCATGACGTGAGAGACAACCAACCTTTGTCAATGATGAATATGATGGTGGCGATGACGTGGATGATGACCAAGTTACTCTAATTGGTCAAGATATTAATCCTAGAAGACAAACTAGGAGAGGACGTTTTGATGGTGTGGACAGAAACATAGGCAGCATCAAAATGAAAATTCCTTCTTTTCAAGGGAAGAATAATCCAGATGCCTATTTGGAGTGGGAACGAAAAGTGGAGATGATATTTGAATGTCACAACTACTCTGAAGAGAAAAAGGTAAAATTAGCCGCTGTTGAATTTTTTGATTATGCTATTGTTTGGTGGGATCAATTGTGTAAAGACAGGCGTAGAAATGGTGAAAGGCCTGTGGAGACTTGGTTGGAGATGAAACAAATCATGAGGAGGAGATTTGTCCCTAGCTATTACTATAGGGATTTGCATCAACGGCTGCAAACCTTGACACAAGGTTCCATGAGTGTTGATGAGTATCACAAGGAGATAGAGATAACCATGATAAGGGCTAATGTGGATGAAGATCGTGAGGCCACCATGGCTCGATTCCTAAGTGGATTAAACAAGAACATTGCTGATCTTGTAGAATTGCAACATTATGTGGAGATTGAAGATATGGTGAATGTGGCCATGAAGATTGAGAGGCAACTCAAAAGAAAAGGCACAAGGTATGATTCAAAATCTTATTCGGGTTCTTCTTCTTCTTGGAAACCGAATTGGAGTAAAAAGGATGATAAACCCATTGTTAAGCCTAAAATTGATGAGACTAAAGGTAGAAATGAATTAGGCAACAAGGGTAAAGGTGAGAATCTACCTAATCAAACTAGAGGTATTAAGTGTTTTAAATGCCTTGGGCATGGACATGTGGCACGCGAGTGTCCTAATAAAAGAGTTATGATCATGAGGGATGGAATTGTAGAATCTGAAAGTGAGAAAGATGATGATGAAGACATTCTAGAGGATACTAGTGATATAGAGTATGCTAAAGGTGAAAATCTAGTTGTTCAACGCATACTTAGTTTGCAAAATGAAAATGATGAACATGGTGAACAACGTGAAAATCTGTTTCATACTCATTGTTTGATTGCTAACAAGTTGTGTAATGTGATTGTTGATAGTGGAAGTTGCACAAATGTGGCAAGCACCTTGCTCGTGGAGAAACTGAAATTACCTACTATCAAGCATTCAAAACCGTACAAGTTACAATGGTTGAATGATAGTGGTATAGTAAAGGTAAATCGACAAGTGTTAATTTCCTTTTCAATTGGTAGATATAAGGATGAAGTTTGGTGTGACGTGGTACCTATGTATGCTAGTCATATGTTATTGGGGAGACCATGGCAATACGATCGAAGGGTAATACATGATGGATTCAAGAACCGTTATTCTTTGATCATAGATGGACAAAAATATCAGCTTGGACCTTTGCCTCCAAAGACAATTTTTGAGGACCAAATGCGCATAAAACAACAATATGAGGAGCTTGAGTCTTCATTAACCAAAACTTTGGGGAGGGAAAAAGAAAGGGAGAAAAAAGAAAATGATGAGTTGAGTAATAAAAATGAGAGTATACTTATCAAAAAAAATAAAAATGAGAGTATTGGGAAATACAAGGGGAGAGAAAACAAAGAAAGTTTGAGTGAAAGAAAAATGAGTGTTTATGCCAAAATGAGTGATGTGAAGAAAGCCTTAACCATAAGGCAGCCCTTACTTGTACTTATGTACAAGGATGTTCTGATTGCTTCTAACAAAATTGACAAGAGTTTGCCTAGTGTTATTGTTGATCTTTTGCAGGAAAATGAGGATCTCTTTCCCGAAGAAGTTCCTAATGGTTTGCCACCAATTAGAGGAATTGAGCATCAAATTGATTTCATTCCAGGTGCAAGCATACCAAATAAGCCAGCATATAGATGCAACCCCGAAGAGACCAAGGAAATCCAAAAACAAGTAAGTGAGCTTATGAAAAAAGGGTATGTGCGAGAAAGCATGAGTCCGTGTGCAGTTCCTGTTCTGTTGGTGCCTAAAAAGGATGGATCATGGAGAATGTGTGTTGATTGCCGAGCCATCAACAAAATCACGGTAAAGTATAGACATCCTATTCCTAGGCTAGATGATATGTTGGATGAATTACATGGTTCTTGTGTGTTTTCAAAAATTGATTTAAAATCTGGATATCATCAAATAAGAATGCATGAAGGTGATGAATGGAAAACCGCTTTTAAAACTAAACATGGTTTATATGAATGGTTGGTTATGCCTTTTGGCCTAACTAATGCACCTAGTACTTTCATGAGATTAATGAATCATATTTTACGTGCTTACATTGGAAAATTTGTAGTGGTTTATTTTGATGATATACTTGTGTATAGCAAAAGTTTAAATGAGCATGTAACACATTTAAAAGCTATTTTTGACGTGCTTAGAAAAGAAAAGTTATATGCTAATATAAAGAAATGCACTTTTTGCACTAATAAAATTACTTTTCTTGGATATGTTGTTAATGATAAAGGAATACATGTTGATCAAGAAAAAGTGAAAGTAATTAGGGAGTGGCCAAAACCTACCAGTGTTAGTGATGTTAGAAGTTTTCATGGTCTTGCTAGCTTTTATAGAAGATTCATTAAGGATTTTTCTACAATTGCTGCACCAATAACTGAATGCATAAAAAAAAATATGGGATTTAGATGGGGTGAAAAACAAGATGATGCTTTTAATTTGCTTAAAGACAAACTCTATTCAGCACCTTTGCTTGCTTTACCGAACTTTGCTAAAACTTTTGAGATTGAGTATGATGCGAGTGGAATAGGAATTGGAGGAGTCTTAATGCAAGAAGGCAGACCCATTGCATTCTTTAGTGAGAAGCTAAGTGGAGCAAGTCTTCACTACCCAACATATGACAAGGAGTTTTACGCTTTAGTAAGAGTGTTAGAGACATGGCAGCACTATCTTTGGTATAAGGAATTCATTATACACACCGATCATGAGTCCTTGAAATATCTCAAAGGATAAGGAAAACTAAACCGTAGGCATGCAAAATGGGTGGAGTTTATTGAATCCTTTCCATACATCATCAAGTATAAACAAGGTAAGGAAAATGTGGTTGCCGACACTCTTTCTAGAAGGTATGCTCTAATTTCTCAACTTGATGCAAAATTATTGGGTTTTGAGTATATTAAAAATTTATATAATTCTGATCATGATTTTGCTAATGTTTATGGGGCATGTGAGAAAGGGGGTTTTGATAAGTTCTTCAAGCATGATGATTTTCTTTTCAAAGAAAATAAGTTGTGTATTCCTCAATATTCAATGAGAGAATTACTTGTGAGAGAGGCACATAGTGGAGGTTTAATGGGGCATTTCGGGATTAGAAAAACTTTAGATGTGTTAAGTGATCATTTCTTTTGGCCACACATGAAAAGAGATGTTGAGAGATTATGTAAGAAATGCATTACTTGCAAACAAGCTAAATCTAAAGTAATGCCTCATGGATTGTATACTCCTCTTCCTATAACTAGTGAGCCTTGGGTTGATATATCCATGGACTTTGTCTTGGGTTTACCAAGGTCAAAAGGAGGGAGAGATTCTATTTTTGTTGTTGTTGACAGGTTTAGCAAGATGGCACATTTTATTCCTTGCCACAAAACAGATGATGCAACACATGTTGCGGGGTTGTTTTTCAAAGAAATTGTAAGATTACATGGCATTCCAAAGACAATTGTGAGTGATAGAGATGTGAAGTTCCTTAGCCACTTTTGGAAAACACTTTGGAGCAAGTTGGGTACAAGGCTATTGTATTCAACCACTTGTCACCCACAAACAGATGGACAAACGGAGGTGGTAAATCGAACTTTATCAACACTTTTGAGAGCCATAATTCAAAAGAATTTGAAAAATTGGGAGGAATGTTTGCCACATGTGGAGTTTGCTTATAACAGAAGTGTACATGCTACAACAAACCATTCCCCATTTGAAGTTGTATACGGGTTCAATCCATTAACTCCTATGGATTTGCTACCTTTACCTTTGGAAAAGGCCAATTTGATGGTAAGCAAAAAGCTGATTTTGTCAAAGCATTGCATGAAAGGGTCCAGATACAAATTCAAAAGAAAACTCTACAATATGAGAAACAACACAACAAAGGCCGAAAGCAAGTAGTATTTGAACCTGGTGATTGGGTTTGGGTACACTTGAGGAAGGAAAGATTTCCTAACCAAAGGAAGTATAAACTAATGCCAAGAGGAGATGGTCCATTTCGAGTCTCTCAAAAAATCAATGACAATGCATACAAGTTGGAACTACCGGGTGAGTATGGTAATGTTAGTGCAACCTTCAATGTTTCTGATTTATCTTTGTTTGATGCAGGTGATGAAGACACTGATTCGAGGACGAATCCTTTCAAGGAAAGGGGGAATGATATGAATGAGCAAGTTGATTATAATTCTGCCAAAGACCCTTTAACTATTCATCGAGGACCAATGACAAGAGCGAAATCTAAAAGGATGAAAGAAGCCTTAACTTGTTTATTAGAAGGCATTTGGAAGGAGCAAGCTAGTCAAAACTTGGTCAAGGTTCTATGGATACAAGAAGAGCCTAAAATAATCAACTTGATTCAAATAAGTCAAAATCATGAAGAGAAATTCTAACCTTGAGAGAAGGATGAATTTTTAGCCATCTTTGAAGAATAAAGGTCATTCAGCCATATTGGACCATATTAGGAATTGTGTGTTTATTCATGAATAATTATTCAAAACAATTCAATGTAGATTCATGAGTAATCTACATTCATGCATTAGGAATATAAATGTCATTTAATATATTCATTCCCTTTATACTTGGCCTTTGTACTATATAAACAAGGCTGACTCTCTTTGTAAGAGCACATATTGGAGAAGTATATTCGACTTACAACACCGGTGAGTGTTTTGTTTTTAAGTTCTTGCATGAACTTTGGATTTATCAAGCATTTCTGTTTGTGGCGTTCAAAACCCAAGAAAAATCTTTGTTTTTCCTTTCAACTTATCAAGCTTTTTAGTTTGTGACGTTTTAAGGGAATCAAAGTACTATTCTAATTACTTCATCAAATTTTCATTGATTATGTGATTAGAATAGTTTTCCTAACTTCAATCTTGAACGATCCATCTTGTTTCAAATCGTTGGAGGGGGTCAATTTGCATTCCATATGTATCATAGCTCTTTAGCTATCGGGGTATATGGTTGCTAAGTTGAAGATTTCCATCATTGCCCTCCACGGACAAACCCGACCGCGGAATCCCCATCGGCCCACACCCGGCTGCCTCGGGTAAGGCCTTCCCATCGGGCCCTCAACGGGTCGGAGGGCTCACCCTGAGGAAGGTCGCCTATCGCCCGCGCCTGGTAGGGCTCGTCCTCCCCCCTGGCCTGAAGGCGGCAAAGCTCGCGGATGGAGGGCTCTCGAGGGGCCTTCCCCGCCGCCTCCCTACTGGAGCCGGCTTCACCTCGACCGAGGCTTTTCTCGGCGCGGCCAACCAGTGCGACGACGTCCCCCGCTGGTTGAGCAGCAGCCTCCCTGGAGGCCTTTGCTGAGGAAGTCTTCGCCTTCTTCCGAGGACGACCGGCCTCAACATCCACTAGGGCCTCTCTCGAGCTAGCCCTCGCCTCGGCCGGCAAACGAGCGGATGGGGCCGACGGGGTCTTGCCCCCACGCAGGGCTCGAAGAACCACCATCTCTGCGTAAAACCACTAACATTGGTCAGCTGACTAGATAATCCCTAAAAGAACCCCTAAAGCTACCCCTGAGGGCATACCTCGAGGCATCAGCCTAAGACCCGCCTCGACCAACCATTGCTCGGACATACTCCAGATGGCTCTTGAGGCTGGAAGGATTTCTTTAAGCCTCCGGAGCCCTCGGCACTCCTCATCATCCAAACTCGGGGCGGTGTTGTCTATCACGCGCGCCGCCCATTGAAGCCCGAACCCCCAGTTCTCCGAACGGCTGACGAAAAAGAAACGCCCCTTCCATCCTTTATTACTGGAAGGAGCCCCGCTCACTCGGAAGCCTGCTCAGGCAGACAGATAGTAGCCCCACAATCCTTTGGAAAGTCGAAAGCAAGAAAGGAAGAGGGATCGGGTCGGGGTGATGTTGGCATAGTGGCACTCCCCCAGGAACGCCACTAGATGGCGCCCAACTTTCATGGGGAGATACGCCACCATGAGATACAAGAGGTTATGATGGGGTGCAAGGGGAGGCGTAACCCGACCTCAAAAGCATCAAGGGTGAGAGCGAAATCCCTGGGAATCGGATCGTACACCCGTTGGCCGGCTCGGGAGCAAGAAGGACAAACTCCTCCGGGATGCCGTAGAGGTCCCGGAGGCGACTGAGCGACGATTCACTCACGGTGGAGTCGAGGTCGTGTGGCCACATCAGGGCCTCAAGGGCTCGGGCCTCCTTTTCGTCAGAAGACGAGTTAGGATTCGACACAACCGCATTAATAATATTGCCCATAATATTCTAAGGATACTTGTTGCTTATTTATTAATCTCTTAATGCCTAGATCTTCCCCAGATATCTGGTGTGGTATAAATTTGTCGTACATTAGCTGACACATCCCTATATTTCATGGCTATCATAGAAACAATCTTCTATTACGTTCACTATCCTGTCAATGGCTCACATAATAGGATTGTACATATAAACTATATTGATGCATTGGATAACATGTGTATAATCGTTAATTTTTTTTTCCAGAATCGAAAGTAATGATATATATTTCTTAAACCAAAAATTTCAATCCTATACTGTCGTTAATAGAAGGATATATGGTGAAACAAAATTGGAACAATCCCAATTCAACTAAGGTAGAAATTTAGATATGTACCGTGGCCCTCACAGCGTACGAAGGTCCTAGCTACTTTATTTGGTAAACATCTTGTTCAAACATCACAAGGTCTTGGGTTTAAAACCTGCCTTCACAAAATGCAGAACAATCAAAGCGGAGAGATATAGGAATGCAACTATTTGCTGCCACTGATGATACAACAATGAACAATATCAATCAAATTAAGGGGAGTCTAATCTAATTCTCTTCTTTATTAACAACATTAGGCAAGCTTGATCAGCTGCCTGAGCTGGACGAATGAACGAATAAAAAAGAAGGGGAAAAAATGATCTAAAACAATAATCGTCTCACACTCCTTATTGGCATTCGCGAAGATATCATTAGTACTCCTGGTACGTCTTCATCGTGTCCATGATGGAGGACGAGATGGCGTTGTCCATGTTGGGAACGGACGGAGAAAACAACGAAGAATCTGGGTATCTGTAGAATGACCTCGATGAGCAGAAGAAATCGGAGGAGTTGGGGGTGAACAATGGGCTCTCCGACAGGAAAGGATTCGGTGGTGCGACCTGCTCAAAGGCGATCGGAGATATGCCACCGGCATTAGTCAACGACGAACAGCTGACATGCACGTCGCCCCCAAAGCTGCTGTTCTCCGATGAGGAGGAAGAGTCGTCGCAGACAGGCGCAGCAGGCGGCTTGTTGTCCTTGTATGTGCGCGAGACGTACGACGGCGGGGGTGCAGGAGGGAGGGAGGACGACTCATCGTCGTCAGCGGAGTGGGAGAGGCCGGTAAGCTTCTGGACGAGCGCCATGAAGTCTCGAGCCTGCGTGTGGATAACCTTGGGCGAGTGGGTGTAGATGATGACCGGGTGGTGGCGCTGCTGCTGGTAAGAGGAGGTGGTGATCGTGGAGGAGGAGGAAGACTTGTAGATGAGGTGGGAGTCCTTGTGGATCTTCAGCGGGGCAGGGCGGGAGCCATTTATCTCTCGCGACACCGGGCTCATGTTGAGACGATAGAAGAGGAGGAGGAGAAATGGGAGGATGAAGAAAGGAGGGAGATGACAGTTGAATTAGAAAGAAGAGGAGGAGAAGGAAGAGATGTTTATCTTCGTTAGTGTTTTGTAGACATGGTTTGGCTTGCTTTGTTTAGGGTTGGTGGGAGGGAATGGCATTTATATACACGTATGTCTAGGAGGGTTGGGTTTGGGTGGCGCCAGCCATGTTGACCGTAGACGCCGGGGGGGGGGGGGGGGGGGTGGGGTGGGGTGGGGGGTGTGGGAGAGGGGAATGAATGGGGTGAGGTGGGAGGAATGCAGGGAAAAGAGGGAGAGGGAGTTGGTAAACAGGATACATGGTGAGGTGAGAGGGGACGACGGAGAGAGAAGGGTGGTGGGTGGTGGGTGATGGATTTGAGGTCCTTTTTATTAGGGGAGGGCGTTCAAGGGAAGTAAATCTTGATGACGTGCATTAACTACGTGTGAGAGAGAGAGAGTGGATCACAATTTTAATCCGGATCCAATAAGATGATGGGCTCGGAACAAGCACGATTTAATTAAAATCTATCATGTTTCTAAGAACATTTTTATGTATCATGGTATTTAGGTAGATAAAACACTTTACTCGCACACATTGCGAATGGTGGTCACATTAGACATATGTCGGCTACATGCGTATGCACACGTGCAGTCTCCTCACTTGGCGTTCGTGTGCATTGGATTTCACACCTAGTTAGAATGATCAAATGTAGTGTGAGGGTTGACAAACAAATGTGATAACCAATTTCAATTTAATAAGAAGTTGGCGTTTATCTAGCTTTCAACTTACCTTCATGAATCTAATGTCATATTACACATTAATTAATATTTGAAAAGTCTCCCTTTTTGTTGCCTTCGGTCCCTCGTTATCTAGGAGATTCACATCTGCGTTAGATCTGCCAAGATGAAGATGTCTTGTTAAGATATTTACTCTCCATGTCAAGCTGTTTCCATTTCACATGAATGTGTTTCTCCAAACAAATCAAAGTTGAGTTACACAGGAAGAAAGCACGGATGATGCTCAAGGGAGCTCGTTGAATCAATATTATTTTAATAAGCTTAATTATGATGAATCCTTCACTTGTGCATAGTTGGTCCAACTTCAAGAATCCTGGTCGATGTTGAGGCGATGGGAAACTAAAGGTTCGATAAAACCAATCCAGGAAGCATCAACAAGCAGCCATGACATGCAAGAGGTCGTACTTTATCAGGTACACATGCTGTAATAAGTGGAAGTCAAAGGATGATTTGTATGACTTCCGTCTGTGTAGGTGAAACGTTTTATAGGTGCCCCAGTAGCTTTATGCTTATGAGTGAGTGATGAACTTTCATGTGCCTCTTGCATTGATTAGACAATATTTCATTCGAGTAGAACATTGATCGAGCAATTGGTCAGATGGAAATATGATCCATGATATCTTTTTTCTCTTTCTCCCCTTAGTGCATGGCCGAAGCTAAGCACATTTGACTCTAAACTTAAAATTACGTTTCCAATATGACTAATTGGGATACCAATTTTTTTATTTGAAATATCTCAACCCCTCTCACTATTTACCCTATTGTTCCTCCAAGCTGACTTTGGTCATGCTGGCGCCAATTTGAAGTCTGGACCAATACGACCCAACTCGAAACCCAAGTCCTGGTTCATTTAGCCCAGCCCAAGTCAGGTCCTAAAGACTTAATGAGGTAAACCCGGATGAATTAATTTAGTCATTCTCCAATTTCAAATTTTAAGTTTGGTTTGCCCGAAATGTTTGTGGGACAGCCAAAGAGTGAAGCCAATGTTGAAATGTATTCTCGTTTTGGATCCACAAGCTTATCTGTTTTGGAGCCCAAATTGACTTATTTATGAGTATAACATTATTATTCTCCTAAGGTCTATTCTTGTGCTTCATCGTCTTTGTTGAGGATATATCATTTGTTTCTTCTCCAATGTTAGGAAACAAAGATAATAAAAAGATTGAATGTCAAGACTTCGACGTAAACAATATTCAGTAATTGTTCATGCAAGCACGCTCAGTTTATATAAATTTCTGATAAGTAGATTAGTGTTTGAGGTAGGCAATAGAAGCAACGTCATTCTCAGGGCTTGTTTCATCTCACCAGCCCTCTCTGTCTCTCCTTATGCCAACTTCTCACGTTTCTATGGCAGCGAAAATGGGAGTGCAATCACAAGATTCCGGTGACAGTACTGCCGGTAATAACTAGAAAGATGCAAGCATGTGAAGAAGTATAGAAAATTATAATCATATTATTATAATCATATAATCTATAAAAAATTAATATTAAGAATTAAAATTAAATAATTATAGATCGAAGATTACCTTTCGATATTATTCAAAAGACTTTATCTGATGCTCCGTAATTCAATCCGCAAACAACATCAACACAGATATACATACGATATGAACTAGACTCTCCTTCACTTCTTTTTCTATCTTTTGTATCACTATAAGTAATGGAAAAGAGACTAAAAGAAGATGAGAGTAAATCTATAATCTCTCTTTTATATATTGTTATATATGTTGAATCGCTATGAGATCCTATTTATTTATAGGTAAGAGTAGAGTTGTACGATAAGTAATTTAAGGAGTTCCTTTCATAATCATCTCATAACAAATTCTATCATAATTAAAATTTTTTTCTATTGACTGATAACCATAATAAGAATCTAATCAGATCTATAATATATCTTATCCAATTAAATATGATCACATAATCTAACATTCTCCCATTTGATATATTAATCGATAAGATATAAAAGGAATTCCAAATAAAAATAAAAATTTATTTAAAAAATAGTTTTACCTAATTGGATTCTAAAAATCAAATAAGTTTAATAACTATAATAATACTATATTAAGTTCGACTACCAATACAAATCATAGTGGTTATATGTCATTAATGTTATACTTCCTTCTGTATATTATAATATTCTTAGTTTTTTTAATATAGTCTATAGTGATTTATGTATCTTATCTTATCAAAACAATTATGTTATCATATTCAACTATAATACGTATATACATAAATGTAAATAGAAAAACAGAAATAAATAACTTTAGTTAAGTAAGCAACATAAAATATCAATAATTATATTCATTTAAATATGTATCACCAAATCTTTTATTAGTTGCTTATAAGTCTTATTCTAAAAGTATATTCTTTAAATATTTTAAGCGATAAAGCTTTGGTAAATGGTTCATCAATCATTAAAGTGATACTCAAATTTTTAATTGACACTTGTTATTTTTGACCTTTTTCTCTAACTACTAAATATTTTATCCTAATATATTTTGGTCCACTAGTGTACTTGTTATTGGTAATAAAGAAAACTGTTATGGTATTACTAAAAATTATCTTTAGAGCCATAAATCTTGATTTATAATATCAAAATGTACCATAAATTAAGCTTCCATTATTAATGATGTAATAAGCGATTACTTTATATTTTTTAAAAAATTACCTCTCTAACTCACATAAATTTAAATTATGAAGTGGACTTTCTACTATCGAGTAAATTTATAAAATCAGTATATGAATATCTCATTATTTTAAGTTGATATGATCTCCTATATGTGAGCATATAGTCTTTGTCCCTAATATATATCTTATCACTTTTTTTTATAGTTTTTCAAAATTCTATTCCTAGATTGCTTTAGAATCTACAAGCATTTTAAATACAAAATTGATATATGATCTCGTTAAAATTTGAGTATATAATAGACTTCTAACTATATATGCATAAAGAATATTTTTAATTTGGTTTTATTCTAAATTATTCTTAGGACACTAGCTTTGACTAAATTTTTCATCTCTAGTAATAAGTGCATCATTAGTTGAATAAAATTAAATACTAAATCTCTTCAAAACTTGATCAATATATTATTTTTGAGGTAGTCCTAATAATTCTTGAGACCTATTAACTATCTTAATACCAATAACATAAGCTGCCTCATCCATATTAATTATATCAAAACTCTTAATGAAAAATATTTTAGTTTCATACAATAAACGAAAATCACTACTAGTAAATGAAATATATCATATATAAGATTAATATAATAAACTTGCTCTCATTAACTTTTAGATATATACAATGATTAATAATATTTTTCTTAAAATTAAATGAAGTGATGATATTATGAAACTTTATATACCATTATATAGAAGTTTGTTTAAATTCATAAATGATTTTTTTATATTTGCAAGCCTAACTTATGAATTCTTTAAGTTATTTCATATAGACTTCTTTATTTAGATCTCTATTAAGAAATATTATTTTCACATTTAATTTATATAATTCAAGATAATAATGACATACTAATGTAACGACCCCTTAAGCCATATTTTATCTTAGAGATCCATTTGTAATCAACTCTTTTACAATTATTAGTTAATTCAATAAGATCTCAAATACTATTTTGGTATATTGATTTCAACTCTTTTTTTTATTGACCTATACCACCTTTCATAATCACTCCATTTATGATTTATAAAAATGATAAAAAATCTTTTATGATTCATTTCTTATAGATGTATCATATAATCATCATAATTGATTAGTTCTTTCCCTTTGAGATCTATTCAAAATTATCGGTTTTAGTTGTTATACAAGATCGTTAGTGATCACATCAGATAGTTTATTAATATTATTTTATTATTCACCCTCATCAATTCATTCAACGATTTTATAAACAACAACTTATCGAATAAAAAATAATAAAGAGTATCATCTTGTATCTTCTTTATATCAAAATTAATCTTCTGATATTTTTTCTCTTATTGATTTTATCATTTTTTAAGAATATTATATTATTATATTCCACAATCCTTATATTATGATTAGGGTAATAAAATCTATATCTATTGGATTTTTTAGATAACCAAAAAAATATTCAAAAATAGTTCTTGGATCTAACTTCTTTCTTGTGGATTAAAGATTCTTATTTTTATAGGATAACCCTAAATATAAAAATATTTCAAATTGAGTTTTCTATCAATATATAATTCAAATAGAGTTGATGAAACTGACTCACTACAAACTCTATTCAAAATATACATATATGTCCTAAGAGTTTCACTATACATTGATTTAGGTACAAAGAAATAATGTATCATACTCTTAATTATATCCATAATAGTACAATTTCATCTTTCAACAATATCATTTTGTTATAGCCCACCTAGTAAGGCATACAAACCATAAATATCTTGCTTTTCAAAGAATCTAGTAAAGGGACTAGGATTATGACCTAATTCATTATATTCATTATAAAATTTATCACCCTTGTCAGATTTGATAATTTTAATTTTTTTATCTAATTATCTCTTGACTTTATTTATGTACACCTCAAGAGTTTCAATAGCTTAAGATTTTTCATATATTAGAGACACATAGTCATATCTTGACAAGTTATTTATAAATATAATAAAATATATTTATGAGAAATATGAAGTGACCCATAGATATCAGTATAAATAATCTACGTATGAATAATCTCAAGAGTGTTAATAGCTTAAGATTTTGCATTAGATACATATAGTCATATTTTGACAAGTCATATGTAAACATGATAAAACATCTCTCTCCGCTAATAAAGGAAATATGAAGTGGAATGAAGATATTAGTACAAATAATCTCAAAAAGTTCTTTACCTCTTATGGTATTTTTCTTTTTGATTTTAGTTTGCTTTCCTTTAATAACTATGCAAATATTATCCTTTACTAATCTTTTAATTTTTTTTAAAGATATACCCCAAACATTTATGCCATAAAATAAAATATTTCTCAAAATTATGTTTGATTATAGGGTCACTAAATTCTTTGGAAACTCATGATTCAAATTAATTATATAGAAACTATAATATAGAATTTCAAAATCAACCTTTAGTGAATCATAGAATATACTGAGTTTACCATCATTAAGAAAAAGATAATATCCTAACTCATCAGTTCTAGATATAAAAACTAAACTTTTAGAAAGAATAGAAAAAAGGCATGTGTCCTCTGTTAAATCTTGGATTTCGATGATATCAATTATTTATAGACTAATATGCTATTGAAATAAGTGACATAGGAAATACATCGATCAAAGACTCAAACCATCAAGGGCAAATTATCAAAGTAAGAGAATTAGACGTTGTGTTAAGAAAAATATCATGTCAAAAATTAAATGTTGAGAAAAAAGATTGGTTGACATGTAGAAGATTGTACTTCATACTATAAATTCAGGCATCATGTTGGAAGGATTGAGTATTACATTAAAAGATCGAATATCATTGGAAAGTCGATATGCTGATAGATCGGGCGATATACTAAAGGAAAGAATGATATTCCGAAAGTTCGGACAAAGTGTTGGAAGATCAAACGACATGCCAAAATGGTGTACATATTGAAAGCTTAATTGTGCTAGATATGGGATTAGATTGTTAAAGTCTTGATCAAAGTCTTTTTGGGCCGAAAGCATACCAACTTGTCGAGAAAGCTAATGGGCTTGGACCCAAGCCAAACTAAGTCGCTAGAAGGCCAAAATAATAGCCTTGAGCTAGTCCAGGTGGTGGTACCAACTGAGTCAATCGACATGCACAAATAGTACTTATTAGCACTACCGACGATGGTATCAACTATATAGGTGGTGGTACTACCCAAAATTCAAAAAAATGTGATAATAATATATTCAAAAGTCTAAAATTATGATGTCAAAATTTATGATAGTAGTACCGTCGGGTGTCAATGGTAGTATCGCTCGTACCTCGAAATTTTTGAGGATTTAAAATTTTTGACTCTATTTTAAGCCTTTTGAGGCCTATAAATACCAACCTAAGGATTGGTTGATATAGCATCAAATTATAAGTTTATGAAGGGTTATAGCTATTAAAAAATCTTGGGCAGCATCATAAGTACAGTGGAAGAATAGAAAACAAAATCCTAGAATTTTTCATAGAAAATGTTTCATTGTCGTGTGAAGATTGGTGCGCAAAAACCATAAAACCAAAAATCTATGCATATATAAAAGATGTATTACTTAGGGAGATTGTATGTCCTTAAAATCCTACAGATCTATATGAGAGGATGAAGAAGGTCAACTATTCTCCTCTTTAGTGGTGATCCACATGGTAGAGGCTACGAATATGCTCGTCAAATCGTTACATAATCTACCTTTTCACATGATCAAGAAGGGGCCATCCCTTCTTGTTGTCCATGCCCCAAACTGGGGTTGTTGGCTAAGGAAGAGAGGGAGAGAGGAGTATAGAAGGTGGCAGCCAAAAAGGGTTTAGCCAATTGCTTTTTGGTTCCCTCTTATTTATAGAGACCCCTTGTTAACTTAACCATAATGGATCCTACCCTATTGGGTGCTGAATCTCCATCTAACTACCCAAGTCTCTTGAATTAGTAGATCGCTATCCAATAATCTCTTATTGGCTCTTATTGGATCTTATCCATAAGATCCAATAATTCATAGGTTTATTGGATATCCAATAAGATAGGGGCTCTAATGGATATCTCATATCATAACCTTTACCCGTCGCAATACCTATCATATATGTGTGACCCTTTAGGCCTAATATCAAGCTGGCCATGAGTTATACCTATCAGAACTCCTTTTGACTCAGTGAATTATTATCTCTATAATAATTCACTCGACTCATCGACTACGAACGTACTAGGCCAATACACCACAGTCCCCAAACAATATAAGAGAATCAAATTTATTGGACCTGTTTATCCTCAATTAATATGTATTTATAGTCCATCATCCATCTAATATCTCAGAGACCATATACTGGGTATGGTATTGTTAGGCCCATATAGAATTTACTTGAGTCTTGTTTTAATCGGACTCTCTTAGAGAACACTTTCTCTCTCAATCCAAATGACCATGGCTAGGGATTTGCCTAAGTAAGAACACATAAGATATTCCTATCATAACACTAAAAGAGAATGATCCTTTATCGACACTCAATAGCATACTAGTCTATCCGGTTATCTCGATGTCCCTCTTGAGTAACATATGATCAGGATTATTTAGAGTTTGTGTTTAGAGGTGAATTAGTCTCATTATTAAGATCTCATCACGATCTGATTCGAATTACGTAGATCCATTGACATCACAATATATTTATACATCAAGCAATATAAAGTAAAAAAATATAATAATAATAATAATAATAATAATAAGCAAAAAAAAATGTATATCATGTCATATGTGTCATCACTCATGTGATTTGCTTATAGGGCATATATGACTAGCAATCTTCCACTTGATCTAAATCTAATCACCTATGTGTCTTATTCCAATCAAGACTCCCGTGACACTCAAAGATAATATGAGACAATAGCTTTATTAATAGATGTATGATGTTATCTTTGGATAGAACTTTTTTCACTACTATATCTCCTTAAGTCACAATCTCTTTAATAGGTTGGAATCTCCTCATAACACTTTTGATGAGACCCGAATTTTTTTATTTGAAAAATCTATTATAAATTAGTGAAGATCTATAAAACTAATAGCGGAGAAGCCGTCATAAAAAAAAATTGGCCTTTTGAGCCCAGCCCTGAGTCTACCCAATATAGTCTAATGTGCATCCTAATTCATTGTAAGTGGACGGCGCAGAAGCGTAGTTAAAAATTTCACCTTTTGAGCACAGCCTTGAGTCTTACCCAATGTAGTCTAATGTGCATCCTAATTCAAATTAGGATGCTTTCCGGTTTAAGCGTTACCAAAATAATTAAGCCATCCACGCAAGCCGACAGCACATGGGCTACAATTCAAGTTTTACTTGTTATTTTTGGTAAATTACAAAACAAACAAGAAGGAAAAATAAATAAAAATTCAAAATCCCATCCAATATTTTTCATATCTAAATTCATGATAATGATATATCAAACTCACTTATCAAAAAACTACTACGAACTCGAAATCTCATCCGATATATGTTTATTAGACCTCAACACTTAATCCAATATATTTTTTAAAGTACTGACTAATATAACTAATAAAGATTTTGATAATTAATCATAAAATTCTATGCTCTAATCCTGCCTTCACTTTTTTGTTTTTTTTTAAAGGCGAAAGTGATATCTGTACACTTTATTCACCTTCTTGTCGTTGTGCTAAATATGACCATATAATTGTAGAACTGGTGACAGTCGTGAATGCATCAGCCCTACTAATTGGGAAAATGCAGTGAATCAGATCCGTGAAGAGATGATTAAGGAAGATGCCTAGCCTTGGCTTGGGCCCCATAGGCAAGACGTACTCATTCCAGCTACCATCAACGACCTGCCCTCCTGCCAACCGATGCGGCTCCGCCCCAATTAGGTATTGGTTGGGCATCAAAGGTATGACGCTCAGGCAGGTATACCATTAGTCTGATGATCCCGAATGCAACTTTCATCGGTATATTACAATATAATGCCATTTAATGATAAAGAGAAATACAAACTGATACAGTAATTACAGAGAATCTTGCGGGTACCTAGACAAAATGCAAATCAAATCAGAAGCTTACACTAATTCCTACTGAAACCAATCAATAAATAACTAACAGAAATTAAATGAATGAGAATGTTATATAAGTTAGCATACATAATTCCTGACTTAAATTCATCCAACAATGGATTAGCTACCTACAATTTATAAGCAAGTGTCCTGACCTTTTTACATTCTTATTCTTGATCAAGAAGTCGATGAGAATATGAAACTAGCACAATGAGAGGGACATACTCAAATATACCTAATCATTAATTTTCTCTTCTACAGCAGTGTTCCTCTAGCCAAGATATGATGTCATCAAGAACCTTAAAAATCATCTCATCTGATTCACCTTCCAGAATAGAATGATATGCATCTTTGTAAAGTCGTAGTTTCTTGTCTAAACTGCTTGCCTTTTCGTACAAAGCCTTGCTTACTGAAGGATCCGTTACAATATCAGCTTCACCATGTAGAATTATTAGTGGCAGGGAGATCTGGAAAGGAAGAAACAATTACTCCTAGCAGCTACACCAACCAAACTGTAAGTTATAAATCCTGCTGTGAGGTCACACTTTAGTCCACATATAGTGAGGAAAAGTGAACCTACTGGCTGCTACTATTCCCCATGGGGATTACAAATGTAATATAAATGAATTAGCAATGGGCAAACATGGTAGCATGTTCATGGTTAGAACAGGAACAACACATGTATTTTTCTTTACAGATCAATTCAGAGATTATATAACAAAATTTTCTTTTATAATAAAAAATTGAAGAGAAGGTGAGAAACTCGTACTTCTTCTAGGCGGTGTTCAATCTCTTGGGTTGTTCTAAGCATCTCTACAGCTGTTCTCAACCGTGGTTTATCCTTGTAAGCAATAACGTTATACGAGCACTTAATCCAACAGAGAAAAGCAACATGTAAGCTTGCAAATAGAGAGAGGCAGATCTCTGTCCCTGGTCAGAGAAATAGTTGAAGTATATGAATTTCAAACATTAGATTGCAAACTAACCTGTTCTCGTTTCTTGATATCCTTAAATGCCATCTCTGCTAAATCCTTCTGTGGAACTAATTTCTCCCTCGGAAGAATCTTTGCTATGCAAATTAGGATTTGTTGGACAGGCCAAGGTGGAACAACATCGTCTGCCATCTACATTGAAAAGATATTAGAGTAAGAAATTGCAGAACACCAAGAGATTTCAAAATTCAACCATGATTACCTTACACATTGGTGCAACCAGTATAGCACCATCCCATGAATGAGGCTGTTTAAAGTGCACCTTTAATGCAACTGCCCCACCCATAGATTGCCCAAATAGGAAACTAGGTAGGCCTTCATAATCAGGATTCTCTGCAAGAAAATATAAGTGAACATTAGATAAACAATACCACAACAACAACAGTCAACCATAAGATTCCAACTATTTGAGGTCATTAGATAAAATAATGGTTGATGAGAACAAGTCTTTTATAATAGTAAGATTGCTCCTCTGCAACCGAAACGAGGCGATTAGAGTTTCAGTCACGAAAATAAACTCTTTATGCCTAGAGGTAAGGTCATATACAATGACCCCTCCCCAAACCACATTAGCAGGAGCCTCATTCCCTGAGTTCCCCCTTTTAAATAAACAGTAGTTGGGAAGACAATTTCAGAAATGAGCCAATTATTATAGCATACTCCAATTTCGAGCAAACACTTTCACAGCTCGTTTTTTTGGGGCTTGCTTTTACTTTGGAAGTAGAAGATGAACCCAGCTCAGCTCTGTAGCTGTAAGTTTGAGTCTGAAATGAGCAAATCAAATCTTATAAAGTACCAAGACATCATTACAGGAATCACCTTAGATTGTCCACGAATTGACCTTTTAGATCCACAATAAAACATTTGAATAATGCCAAGGTAAAAAGTTAATTTCCTATGAGAAGTCATATCCTTGAAAAGAAATTAATTCATCTTGGATCACACCTATCCTAGATCCTCAAAGGCCCAAATCCTATCTAATTAATCCTGCTTCATCGAATGCTTCTATCAACAATTAAAATTTTAGGGTCTCTATGTCCTCTCCACCTTTTATGTATGCAATCACTATACAATTAATACAAGGGCTTATCTAATGGAAGTAACTTCCTCCTTGATGTACAATACATATGAAAGTTGCAAACTCATTCCCTAATTAAAGCAAAAAGTACAACTTTGAAGATGCAACCCAATATATGTACCTAATACCTTCCAACCCAGTGCATATTCTACAATCACATGAACATGTCTGAACCGATATCACATGAGAATATCAAACTCTTTAAAGGTCAGTAAAATTAATCTAGAGGTGTAAAACATATAGTGATGCAATAAAATATAAAAGCAAGAAGTTGGCATCATGTGCAGGAATTTGCCAGTGATTCTTCTCCTCATAGTAACTTTTGGCATCCGCATTTAACAACACACCTTGTAGTTCCTGTCTAACTTTGAAGATCAGCACTCTAAATGTAAAATAATTAATGCCACATACATTATCCAAGGCATGTCTTCGATAATCTGGGCACGGAGCTTGAAAGTTGAGACACATAAATTAGCATCGGCAAGCTTCATCAAGGTGAACATCAGGCATGTATCTTGTGAGCCTTTTCAAATCAAGTAGGTAACTAAGGCATGTATATGAAATCCTTGAAAAAAAACATTTTCCTTACTCTATTCCAATTGCTTGCTATTGTCAATTGGACAAGACTTGTTATTTGTGTTTTTAATGCAACTGGTTCTCAGAAAATTAAGTTATAGGAGTACTTGAAAATACATAGAACAACTTACCTTTAATTTTTGAGAAGCATTCTATTACATCATCTACGAGAGAATCAAAACTTGGTATATATCCATGGAGTCCTTCTGAAAGACCAAATCCAGGGTAATCCATTGCAAAAACTCCATATCCAACAGATGCAAGCTTCTTTGAAATTCCTAGAAAAAGCATGAAATTGGTGTGTTAAAATCAAGACTTTCAATGGAGAGCTAATGCTCATCAATGACAGTGACTGGTTGGAGTTAATACCTTCGAAAAAAAATGTACAAGTGTCTCCATAACCATGACAGAAACAAACAAGCCCCTTTATCTTACAATTTTCCGGAAGCCAACTTTTTGTGAAAATCTCCAGACCTCTAGAGTTTACCTCATATGACTACATATTATGAATTTAATCAGTATCATACTCTCAAAGGAACAAAATGAGAAAGGAACATGCTTAACCAAATATGATGACACCACAAAATGTCAAGGTACAGCAATGAGTTTCTACATTACACATATGGTATAGAGACTTAGTAAATTTTTTTCCTTTTAACATTAGTAATCTTCTGAAAAAGATCTTGAAAGAGTTGGATCTAGGTTATATTTTGATTAAGAGCATAAATTTATCATGTTTAAAATTTATAAAGACAATGGATCATAAATGTAATGGAGATGCTAAATGCCAAAGATGAGAAGCACAGAAGCAACAAAAAAGATACTTACCTCTTCTATCTTAATTCCTGAATATTGGGCCTGTAGAGAAGGAAAGAGAAAAAGGTAAGAACTCTCCACCAGTGATTCAGATTCTCCATATTAGATCTTTAATATAGTTTAACCAAAAAAAGATGTGCTTTAGGAAACTTAATTTTCACATATAGGAGATAACATACTTGTACAGGATGGAAAAATTACAAGAAGGAATCCATGTAAGAAGATTCAAGAGGATAAAGCGGAAAGCTAAGATATATAAGGATAAAAAAAATGAAAAGGAAAAATGTATTTTCAGTTGAAAAAGAAAAATAGTAGAGTTCTTTACCATTCTCGGGCAACTAATTGTGTGCTTCAACAATGGATAGTGTTTTATCATAAAGTTTGCATGATTTAGGTGCAAAATCCTATCTGCTAATTCAGGGAACCCACTTTGATGTTTATATGAACTTCTGTTTTTGTATTATAAATTCTCATAAGCAATGATGCAAATGGAAGTTACTAATAAGAGGTTCCAGAAATGCAAGTTTGTTCTATTGCATGTCAAATAAACCAAGATGTGGAGTATTAGACTGTTGCATAACACCATCAATGAATTTGAGAAACTTGAAGCGAGTGAATACTGCATTCATGGTGTCCTTTCTCTCCAGCATAATGACTTTCATTACTAGTCTTTTGTCAAAAGACAACACAATGTGGTCATATGAACACAAAATTAGGAATACACCATCAAGCACTAACCTATAATAGTATCAATGAAGAGAAGATCAGACATGAGCATATGAGGTGCTAAATGCATGTACATTTATGACCAGATTCCTCTTTCATTTATAGATTCTATATGAAACTACTTTCAGTTACCACGAAAATGTCCAACAACCAGTGTAGTCAAAGGCACTAGGCGCCAAGATGCCAAAACGCCTGATGTGCTCACCCGAGCAAAGTACGATAGCCTCAAATATTAAAATTTAAAAAATATATATCATGACTGATAAATATGATCACTAAAAAATGACACATCAAATTTCTTTCATTTATCAAATTCAATTGTCCAAATCTAATAACAAAAATGAGAAAACAAAACACTAGGAAGTAACAATAAGCCAATGAAAAATTCAATCCTTTACAAAATTCATAAGTTATATTAACAAAAAAATTAATATAGGAGGATGAAAAGGTGGTTGTTGGGGTATGAGGAGGGGGTTGCCGTCGATTGGGAGGGAAGCAAGGAGCTATATGAGGAGAAGGAGAGGGAGGAGGAGAGGGGGCTGTCGGGGTATGAGGTCTCGTTAGTTGGGAGGGAAGCAAGGAAGCTTTATGAGGAGGAGAAAGAGAGGGAGGAGGAGAGGGGGCTGTCAGGGTATGGGAGGTGGGTTGCTATCAGTTGGTTAGGAGGGGAGTATAGAGTTATTTGAGGAGGGTGTGGAGGAAGTCGGTTGGGAGGAGGGTGTCTTGGATCAAAGCAATCAACAGCCACCACAAAGAAGAAGACATAGATTCAAAGCAATCTGCTACAAGCTTGAAGTCCTTCCAAAGTAGGAGTGACACTTTGCTGGCCGGCCCTAGCCTTCTTGCTTCTAGCCGAGAGCAAGAAGAAGAAGAAGAAGAAGAAGAAGAGGAGAAGAAGAAAAATAACTCAGCAGATCCTTCAAGATCCAGTGGCCACTCTTTCCCTTCCGAGAGCAAGAAGAAGAAAAAGAAGAAGAGGAGAAGAAGAAAAGTCAGCAGATCCTTCAAGATCCAGTGGCCACTCTTTCCCTTCTCTTCCAACCGCAGGTTCTTCTTCTTCCAAATCACAGGAAACCTATTCTGCTTCACCAACATCCTTATTCTTCGAGCAACAACCTTTTTCCAGATCTCCAGCCGGTCTAGAGTCCAGATTTTGGCCCAGAGATAGGAGAAAAGAGGAGCAGGCAGCAACTGCTTCAAGGCAAGCTGCAGCCTACTCAAGCCGAGATCAGCAAGCTTCGTCTTCGTCTACGACATCAGAAGCTGCAACAGCAAGCTCCAGCATAAACAATCCCTTCCATGGCACTAAGAAGAGTTGCTGGCGGTTGAGAAGAAAGGAGAAGAGAAAGGGAGAGTTCGGCGGCAAGTTCACAGTCCTAATAGCCCACAATTGTCGTACAAGAAGTACATGCCTTTGTCACTCAAAAAGCCTTTGCTTAGTTCCCTGTTTTGGGTACTTTTATTTCAAAGCAAAGCAGATCGATTTTCCCTTTCAAATCAGTGTTTTCTAAAGCAAAAGATGCAACTCCTTGGCAATCTGCTCAGAGGAAGGTTCAACGTCGTTAAGTTCTTCTCCCATACGGATCAAGTGGCACCAAAGCAACGATCCCTCACTTGTGGATGGTTACCAATAGGCAAAAGCAAAAGATGATGGAGACAAGCACATAGCAACGAAGGAGAAGGAGCCATCATTATCGAATTCTGAAAGTGATTTATCGAAGACGTGCAACGACAACAACGACGATAAAACTACGATACTGGTGGCAACGGTAAGGTTTCAACCTTTCAGAGTTGAAGCTTGGATCAACATACCCTCCTCTGATGGCTCCATCAACGACAAGGCATTGAATGCATGGCTTGATCAACTTGATACTTATTTTACTCTATAAAAGTGTAGCAACGAAGTCGCGCTCGTGCAGCTCAAGTTGATCGAACATACTCTAGCATGATGGAACAAATATCTTAGATCCAATGGGACAATTCAAAAGGCTCATCTAACGGGATCTGATGGGCTACCTCGATGATTGGTGGAAAAGATAGCATAGCTTACATCAAGATAGTGACCAATTAGTGCAATACTACACCACCAAGTTTCATTGACAAGCGCTAACACTCAAAATCTCCCTTAACAACCACTTGACGATCATAAAATGTACAACTAGTTTACACGATCAAATCAATACCAAATTGAGCCTCTTTAATGCTTACAATGTCTCGATCATTAACGTGATGGCTATGGCAATCAAGACAAGAATCGCACCGATAGCGAGAAGACCACAAAGAGGCCAACGACAGCTACTCGAAAGCAAGGAAAATTTGAGGAACAGTAACTTTTTTTCCTAAAAAAGAAGTGACCTTTTATATAATCATTATAAAATTATAGATCACATCAGAGAAAAGTGTTAAAAGGTTCTCTAGAAACTCTTTCCAAAAAATATGGTTAAAGAGCAGCCAAAGTCGACGAATAGCAATTGCGACTGTTAACGATGACTCCAACGAACTCGTACTGATATCTCATGTGGACCAAAGTCTATCCCTGAGAGCAAGATCAAAGGCCATAGATTCAAGTCCGACCCAATGTTTTTAAAAGCGCTAGGTGCCAAAAGACACCAAGGTCCTAAAACGCACAAGGCACTCGCCTAGGTGCCCGCGTGAGCGAAGGGAGGAGCTCCAGAACATTAAAATTTAAAACATATATATTACAATTGAAACCTATACTAAATAGGGTTGTACTAATGGAGACCTATGCTAAACAGCGTTTTCAATATGGTGCTAAACAGTTCTAACTAACAGAGTGATTGCATCGCCTTAATATGGTGAAGCGAGTAATCAAAATGAGAAAGAATGGACTAAGAAGAAGAGTTACTAACGACTATGAATGTAGGGGGCGAAGACGACAACGGACGTAGGCGATAGCGATGGGGGAAGTTGCAAAGGTGGCATCGATGGAGAAAGGTATGAACAAAGGCGACGACAACGGAGGAGGTTGTTGACGAAGGCGACGACGATGAATGTAGGGTTTCACTTCAAAGACAAACTAGGGGGGTTGTTGTGTTAGGGCAAATTAGTTGGTTAAATTGAGGGAGGTAGGGTGTTGTGTTAGGGCAAATTAGTTGGTTCGATCGTACCAACTTGCTTGTTCAATCGAACTAGGCATGAACCCACACTCATCTTCACTCGAGCGAGCCTGGGCGATGCTTTATCAAAATGCCTTACCTAAAGGTTTTGCAAGGCAATCAAGCCTCGCCTCACCTCACCCGAGCACCTTTTGAAAACACTGGTCCGACCCTATCCAAAAGTTCAAGGAGAGCTCTTCATCATAAAGATCCAAGTGAAACAAGAGGTCCTTGGTGTCATCTTTTGATTTTTGTTATAAGAAAAACCTCATCTTGATGAGTTTAGTCCAGAAGCTCAACATGGAGATGACACCTCATCCATGCCTATTTCCTCTTTATTGGTTTCATGACGATGTGGAGATGAAGATAGACTGACAGTGCAATGTTTGTTTCGTCATCACAACCAAATATATCAACGAGATGGCGTGTGAAATGGTGCCGCTTGACATATGTCAAGTCATCCTTGGGAACCCCTACCTTTGGGATCGAGATGTCATTTACTTCCATCGAGCCTAGAAGAATCAACTCTAGAAACAACAAGAAAACCCAATCAAAATAGGGCTGCCAAGCCTACTTCAGCCCCTTATACGTTGCCTAAGGCATGAATAACGTGAAAAGCATGGACATTACATCAAACACCAACCCTACGAACTATCCGTGATAGCGACACCGAAGCGATATTCGTTCACAAGAGTCAATCTAGAGCTTAACCTCATGCAGTCCACAACAGACCAGCATAGAGAAGAAAAGATTAAACACGAACATGCAGGTAATATGCCACTGTCATGCACGAAAAGGGCAAGACAACCAAGATCGCAAGCAACACAAAGCAATAAGCTTTTATTAGGCATAAAATGCTCTTAAAAATAGGTTGTACAGTCACACACAAATGGGGTTCCAAAGGCAGGTGTAGCTAATGTTCACCTAGCACTTTCGTCGAATAGAAATCAAGCATACTAAAGACATTACATCACCTATCAGACATATAACCAAAGGCCCCATCTGACCAGGTACCACCCAAGGCTTAAAGGGTGAGATAGTTGACATTTCACACTAAAAGACCGTCAACTAAAAATAAAAAACACTTAACAGTTCGATAACCTTTACTCTTGATAAGAGATGGCCATAAGACATTATTAATCCATTCCACTCACATGCATCGCTTACATGTGTTTCGACAGATGAGCTGTCAATTCCCTTACTTGCTTTTGTAAGTTTTACATGGACTCTCTTATTTCATCCATCAACCATTTCAACTTGGATCTCCAACTAATCCAGTTGGGATTTCAACCCTCCTTACACAAACTCTACCACCTCAAAGCACTCCTCCCTTTCATTGAGATCCACCAACTTTCAGTTGATAATATGTCAATCTGCAGCTCAAATTCAACCACTCTTCCTTCAGTTCTTTCTAAGTTATCCAAGTTGCCTTTTGTGTTGTGCCCCTTTTGTGAGAGAGAACTCTTCCTCCGTGGGAACATCGCCACAAATGTCATGCTCCTCTTGAGCGGCTTTGCTAGTTATTGTGTGGGTTCACATCCATTTCTTTGAAACAATCACGCAATGTTGCTCCCCCTCTTGACTAGTGGTTCTAGTTTTGCCATGCCATGCTGCCATAACAATTCGTTGTTTTCTTGTCACGCTCTTACACTACTTTGTTACGTCCTTAATTGAGATTGTTTAGGACATGACACTGAAGTGATATTTATCCACAAGGGTCAACCGAGACATTAACCTCGTGGAATCCATAAAGGATCTCCACAAAAAAGAGAAGGTTAGAAAGGCAAATATGCAGATAATATGCCATCGTCACACACAAAAAGCGCAAGATAACCGAGATTGCAAGCAACACAAAGCAACCAACTTTTGTTAGGCACAAAAGGCTCTCGAAAACAGACGATCACACAAAAGGGTTACGAAGGTAGGTGCAGGCCCAATGTTCCACCTAGCATTTTTGTCGATCAAAAAACGAGCACACTAAAGACGTTGCATTGCCCTTGAGACATAACCAAGGCCCCATCCGATCGATGCCACCCAGCAAGCACACTAAAGACAGTTGATGCTTCACACCGCAAGGCTATCAACTAGAAATCAGCCCATAGCACACGAGAACGGGACTGTTTTGGCTATTTTATCCTTCGTGCGACATCGTACAACAGAAACATTTACGAATTTTACAAGATAGAAACATAAAACAAAAACACTTATAACAAATCAAAATGAGGTTGACAACAGTACTTTCTACCCCGGACAAGTTGCATATGAGAAAACACCCGAAAACATTAAAAGGAAATGGAAAATAAAAACCAAAGCATCATGGACATGCGTTGGACATCTTAATTGCATGGCTCCATGACATGGCGCCTAGGCCCAAATGCATGCTTGGGCCATGACTAATTGAAGGCGCCGATTTGGACCAGTTACCAAGCGCTCAGGCCTCACCTCACTAGCCTCTCTTAGGTGCCTAGGTGCCTGCTGAGCGCATGGACTTCGCTACTGACAACATTGAAATCAAGTAAATTCTTTTTAGAAACTTGAAAGAAGCTAAATACTTTTGGGATATATAGAACTCTAATTTTAATTTTGTACAAACTTGATACTTGTTTTGTAATATCTATAACCAACTAGTTTGGTTACCTATAAAATGTGCTACTAGCGGACTCACAGAACTCAAGGATTTTTTGCTCCTTTTTCCTTGCAATTGATGTTGTGCAAATATTGCAAATTCAGTTAAGCAAGTCAATTTTGTGATTCCTTATAATTAAGATTAGTTTCAGGCCTGATGGAATGAAGGATTAATTAAACTGCGAAATGCCATTACCATATATCAGGTCAAATAGGACAATTCTCTATAATCAGATAAATCATGGCCACGAACCTTCAATGAGTCGGAACTTAGCTACCAGTTTTTTGCACAAGAAGGAATAAAGCCAGCAAAAAATCATCGTTGAAGAAATTTATGTGGAATTATATTAAAATCCAGAAAAGAGACAGCAGATAGACCAAATATTCTCTTCAAGATCTAAACATAAGGAGATCAACGAGAGGGAAGGAAAAACCTTGAACAAGCAGTGATCGATCCCAAGCTGGATGTCCCTAAAAGCGTCCCGGACCCTGCGGCGTTCGGGGGCCTGGTCGAGGTTGGCCTCGGCGACCATCCTCGCGAGGCGCTCGTCCACGCCCTCCCACCCCATGGGAACCGCGCTGAGCGCCACCGAGGCAGCGGCAGCTACCCTTCCGTTGATCCCCTTTTCCTCCCTCCCCTCTTCCCCCTCGCCCTCGGTCTTGCTCTTGTTATTGTGCTTCTGGCGGCAAGGGAACCCACCCCTAGTTAAGGAATCTATTACATGTCATTAGATCCAAAACAACGCAAACCCTCCTAAGTTACACTCAGAAATCAAGATTCACCCAGAAAACAACACATGTTCCTGGAAATCAAGATTCGAGAAGAAGAATAAATCATCCAGGAAAGCGAGAGGGGGGCTCATTTTACTTACCTCCGCGAGCGGCGCGTGGGGGAGGAGAGCGGAAGGCGGTGGATGGAGGAGGGCTCGCGGAGGACGACATACGATATGATACGACGACGATGATGATGCCGAGACTTCTGCTTATTATTTTATATAAAGTATTTATCTAAATATAAAATGAGGGAGATCGAAAGAACAAGGTAGAGTGGAATATCAAACAATTATTGTTAGAATAGTTTAGCAGTTCACACAGAGAGGGAAAAATCTTTAGATGAGAGTGTGGGCTAATATATATATATATATATATATATATATATATATAAAAGGAGGTCATTGATTCAAGGACAGTCAAGTCAAATCAAAAGCAAGATTTACATATTAATGTTAATTTCTAAATATCTAAGATTTATATATAAATGAATAGTACATAACATAGATTCCTTCTTATTTTCAATGGCAGAGCAAGTCAAATCCAAAGCTGATCGATACTAGTTTTGGAATGACATGACAGATACATTTGGTTGTGGACACCCGGTCGTGATCAAGTGCAGGGTGGCCAATGCGCGATCGCCACGAATCCGTAGGCCTTAATTATCCTTGCCTGCTCTACTTTTCGTGCTTCCCTCACTAATTAATTAATTATAATTAAATTCCTCGCCGTAACTGATCCTTATATATTTAATAACGTAGCATGTAATTCCTGTTCGAAATCCGCAAGTAAACGCTTCAGATTTTATGAATTATAAATTAAAATGGACGCCGAGGAGAGAATGCTGACCAGATGCAGCTGCTGCTGCTGCTGAGATGGGGACGGGGTGAGGTTGTGTGATCACATGACTGCACCTCATCAACGAACGTTATCTGAAACTTAATGGTCAACGTAGATTGACCTGCTCAAACTTTCGGAATGCATGAAGAAGAGGTAATGGACGTAGTCCAGGTGAGGCAGAGGCATCCAGTGGCAGCCTGCTGACCCAATGACAGATAAGAGTCCGCTCTTCACATATATCTCTGTAGCTGACGTTAGTGCTCTCCCAACGTTATTAACTTTATCTTCTGCTTCGCTTTTGCCATGTTTTTGTACGTGGAGAACCAAATAAACAGAAGCATCTCTTTTGATATGGCCTCCTTACACAGTTCTCAGATTGATGCGACCTGCTTAGTAAATAGCAGCTGCTCTTTTGTTATGGCCTTGCATACACAAGTCTCGGATTGATGCGACCTGTCTCGCAAAATAAGTGGACCAAAAACGAGATACATGCTGGCATTATCTGCAAGGCCTTTCTTTTTCTCGTTTACCATAGATAGTTGACTTAGGACCCATATCTTTCTGCAGGAAATATTGCCTCATAAACTTGGAGAAAAAAAAATTGAAGTCGAACTAAGAGACATTTCAATTTTCAGAAAAACAATAATCTAGTATCTGATTCTTAAAGATAAGTACTTCATAGCTTTGATTATGGTGTGGCAGTATAGGAAGAGAAGAACAAAGAAAGATAGCTAAAATGCTGGGCTGGCTTTCTTCTTCTTAGCAGAGAAATTTATATTGGTCCAGGCTGCCGTTCAACATATTAATCATCCAGTTGCGTGCCGGGTGCAGCCAGCTTGCAACTCTGAAATAGCAATATTTTCTTGCTTCTCTTTTCGTTTCTTCCTGCTAAATATGAAAGAGATCATCATCATGAGGAATGATGGCCTGTCCAAAAAATATATGGAATTACATGACAAAAATCAAATATCATGTTTACTGTATCGATTTACTTGTCCAACGCTATTGTTTTAGCCACAGAGCTGCTGGATGCAAACAATGATCCTGATATTCCCAGTACTGATAATAGCAAGCCGTTGCAGAAAAAACTGAGTCCAAAGCATCCGATGAACTAAAAGCAGACACTGCATAGTCTGTATTGGTTTTTTGTTTTTTCTCATGGCCTCTGTAATAGTTGAAATTGTTATCATGCAGCCAAAAAAAAAGAAATCGGATAAAGAGCTTAAAATGATGGACCTCTTGGAGAACAAACAAAAAAGCAATCAAGGCGAAGTTTGCAAAGTCTCGATAAAAGAACAAGTAAACGAAATTGCAGTGTCAAGCATTCAACTGGAACCTTCTAAGTTCGATGATCAAAGAAGATTATTGTTTTCCTGGTCGCCCTCCGCGACTTGCGCAACGAATTGCCAGATGAATTGAAGAAGACCATTAACACGCCGCTTTATAAGTTTCTAGAATTCCAAAATACAGCCGCGTCTCTTGGCTTTACCAATACTAAATGTGAGTTGACAATAGTAACCTATCCAACTTTCTTATCTAGAGTTCTTCGTATATATACATATATATGTATACATATATGTATACAAATATATTTATGTATATATATGTATGTATATGTATGTATATATATATATGTATGCATATGTATGTATGTATATGTATGTATATATATATATGTATGCATATGTATGTATGTATATGTATGTATATATATGTATGTATATATATATATATATATATATATATATATATATATATATGAATGTATGTATGTATGTATGTATGTATGTATGTATGTATGTATATATATATATATATATTTATGTATATATATGTATATATAAATATATGTATATATATATATATATGTACGTATAAATTTATATATATGTATGTATAAATATATATATAAATATATATGCATGTATACATGTATATATGTATATATATACATATATTTATATACATATATACATACATATATATATATATGTATATTGATATATTTATATATACATATACATATATACATACATATATATATATATATATATATATATATACATATATAAATATATACATGTACATAAATATACATGTATATAAATATATATATGTATATATATATATAATATAAATATGTATATACATATATACATATATATACATACATATATACATATGTATATATATATATAAATATATATGTTGTTAGGATCAAGAGCGGCACTAAGAGGGGGGTGAATTAGTGTAGCGAAAAACTTTCACGATTTCAGAAAATTATTCATTTCGTTTAAAAATAATTCCGATAAAAATGGTTTCGATTCAATCTGTTTCGGAGAGAAGTTGAATTTGAAAGCTTTCTTAAAAGTGCATGAGAAGATTAAGGAGGTTTGTAGCAAAGTAAATTACACAAATAAAAAGTAAACTGAAATTTAGAGTGGTTCGGTCAAGGTGACCTTCATCCACTTTCGGATTCCTCCTCCGACGAGGTCACCGGCATCTACAAAAGGCTTTCTTTCAATTAGTATAGACCGAACACCTCTTTACAGCACTTTCTCCTTTTCCCAGGTTTAGGAGATAACCCTTACAAGTCTCACTCCTCTTTCTTGGATGGTTACAAGGCTAAGAGATGAAGGAGAAAAACTCTAACTTTTACAATACTTTTATGACTCAAGAATTCAAGATTAAGCCAATGCTTTCGTGCCCTTTCATGCAGAAAAGGGTGGGATTTTTATAGGCCCTAATGGCTTCAAAATTGGAGCAAAAAAATATCACATCCTCGGAATATGGGGTACTAGCGGTATCACCGCCATTACTGGGTGGTACTACCGTCGCTGATTTGACTATGGGCGGTACCACCGCTCAAAAAACCAGGGGCACTACCTTCCAAGCAGTGCCACCGTTGGCCCTAGCGATGCCACCGTTGGCCATATTTTCAGGGGCTGAAATGGGTGCTCAATTTGACCCAATTCAGCCCTATTAAGAGCCCAGTTGGCCCATAATTAAGTTAGTGAGATTACCTCCTAATCCTAACTTAATTTATGCTCTAACTACGATAATTAAGACATAATTACAGCGCCTCTTATTCCGGTGCATCAATTGCTCCTCTAGCGAGCTTCTGATATGCTTCCGGTGAATATCCGACGAGCTCTTGATAATATTCCAACGGACTCCCAACAAGCTCCTGGAGTTTATGACAATCTTCTTGGTGAGTTCCGACGAGCTTCTTTGGCATGCTCCTGGACTTCTTGGTTGTTTCCGACAGAACTTTCCACGAATGTCCGGACTTCCGTCAAACTCTCAAACTCCCAATAAGATCTTGATCTTGACTCTAGCACAACACCTACTTTATTTCTTACTACTATCGTAGTTAATCTTGCATACTTTTCTCAATATATAGATTAGATCAAACAATTTACAATTGATTTTATCATCAAAATTTGAGATTCAATAATTTCCTCCTTTTTGATGATGACAATCAATTGATGACGGAGTTAACCTTAACTCCCCCTTTCTATATGCCATACTTGAGAAAAGACATTCTTGAATTCAAGGGTTTTGAATTCAAGAAACAAACCAATAAGATAAGTTAATTAAACTTATCAATATGCATATCATGATTCCTATCATGATCTATCATTCTCAAAATACGCTGTTAAGTATTTATCAAAACGATATCATGACATCTATTTTCAAGTATGATATTTCAAATATGAAAGATGATAAAGATAGCAATTCATCATTCTATGGCAAGATATCAATTACAAAATAGCAAGTTAAGCTCTAGATATCTTATCATAATGAAAGAAATTTATCAAGCAAATATTTCAAGTATATATGATAAAATACATTGCATACATTTATCATCAATTTATCACATTTTGATATTATTTCTCTCCCTTTGTCATCAACAAAAAGAAGAACAATTCAACAAAGCAAGTGTGGTAAAAAAATCAAGCAAGTTTTACACTCAAAAGTTCTCATCATTAGATGTTATCAACAATAAAATAATTGATTCCAACAACTTCTCCCCCTTTGTCATCACATTTTGCATGAAGAAGAGGAAAGAAGGTAAGGAGAGAATCCATTAAGAACTAAATTTGTGAAATGATTTGAATCAAGTCAAAAATGATAAAGAAGTTTTTGTTAAAACATACTTTCAGTTTGATAAAGAGAAGAGATTCATGAAAAGGATTGAGATATCCATATGAAATCAAATCCCTACGAAAATTATCACACAAATACTTTCATTATCACACATAAGAATTCATCTTTCAAGGATTAATATATCCATTGAAATTTCTTCAATTATTCATAGGAGAGGAGTATTACATGAAGGAAAAATTCACGAATAAAACTTCATAGTGAGAAGAGCATTATATCAAATCCATTTCTCATTAAAAATTCATAAGAGTGAAATCCGTAAGAGAAGTAATTGTCAATGATTTCCATGAATCAAACATCAAGATATGTATAAACAATTAATGCATTTATAAAATATTTCGTCATAGCCTATCATAACTACTTGTATGTGATAATATCATTAGTGCTCGTAGAACTCAAAAGTTAAGAGTCCGATATTACATCATGTATGATTAAAACTTCTCAATATTCAATAGAGATCATAATCATCAAAGTAAATATGATATTGCATCATTGTATAATAACATGCTTATCATTTAAAGAGATCACAACATTATAGAAACTTTCAGCATCAAAGCACAAAATTCCAACATCAAAGTAAACAATTTATTGAAGCACACAACCTTATCATCATGTAAAGTTCGCATCATAAAATTATCAGCACAGAATTTTGTTGAATCTCGGATTTTGATGATGAAACTAATTGATAAGTGTTTATGATTTAATCTGTGTTTTGAGTGACGCAGGATGGTTCAATCAGGGAGAGATAATTAAAGTAGGAAGAATCATGTTGGGTCGGAAGAAAATGTGCTAGAAGATTTGACGTCGGGCCGGAGGATTAGTCGACGTATCGACAGAAGGCTTCGGGCCATGGATTCGGGCATCGGGCCAAGAAGAAGTGGATATTGCACTGAGGAGGTCAACTGGCCGATTGGGCAATAGGCCGCTGTTAGGATCGGAGCGGCACTAAGAGGGGGGGTGAATTAGTGCAGCGGCTTAAAACGTTAGTTTCGACAAATCTTTCGTATGATAAAAATCAGAATCGGAAGTGCTTAACTTGAAAGCGTATTCACAAAGTTATGCAGCAAATGTAATGATGAAATAAAGCAAGTAAGAAGGTTTGCGGTAATGTAAATAGCAATAATGAAATGCAAACCAGAGATTACGCAGTTTTTAAAGTGGTTCGGTCAAGTGACTTACATCCACTTGCGAGGCACCTCTTCGATGAGGCTCCCACCTTCCACTAGCAAATCTCTTGAAAGGGAAGGGTGAATACCCCTCTTACAACTTTTTACAAGTGGTTCACTCTCTTACAGATTTTCAGCAAGAAAGAAGGAGGTGAACACTAGCAAATTGAAAACAAGACTAGCTAAGACTTTTCTAAGGCCTTTCTCTCAAACAATTGCTGCTCAAAAAGTTGTAATCTCAGCTGAGATTTGAGGGGTATTTATAGGCCTCAAGAGGATTCAAATTTGGGCTCCAAAATTTGAATTCTCTTTGGGTTCCCGATGTTGGCGGTGCCACCGCCTGTCACTGTTAGACATTGACAGTGCTGGGCGGTGGCACCGCCCAGCTCTCGGGTGCTGGGCGGTGCAACCGCCTAGTCTAGTGGTGCCACCGCCAGACCCTTCGGTTTACTTGTTGGGCTTCAAATTTAGCCCAAACCAAGTCTAATTTTGCGCCCAATTGGCCCCTAACCAGGATATAGGATTATCTCTTAATCCTAATCCTAATTACAAGTGAACTACATAACAAAACACATCCTAAGCAAGTTTTCAACCGTGAACGTCGAGTCTTGTTCCGGTGAGCTTTCCGACGAACTTCTTCCGACGGACTCCCAGCAAGCTCCCGAACTTGTGATGACTTTAACGAGTAGCCGAGCCTTCTCGGTGATCTCCGTGAACCTCCGACAATCTCTTCGGCGAACTTCCAAAAATTTCGACAGGTTCCCGATTTCTTCTCGGTTGGTTCCGACAACATCTCCGACGATTCTTCGGACTCTTAAACGTCCATCGAACTTGACTCCGGTATTCTTGCTTTGTGTTTTTTGGTTATCGTAGTTACTCCTACACACTTAACTCAATAATATGGATTAGATCAATTAACCCATCAATTGATTTTATCATCAAAATCCGAGATTCAACAATCTCCCCCTTTTTGATGATGACAATCAATTGATGACTGAGTTAAACATAACTCCCCCTATCTATATGCCATATTATGAGAAGATGAAAACACTTGAATTTCATCCATTGAATTCAAGCATAAACCGATAAGTTCTAACCGTAGAACTTATCGTTATTCTCATTAAGCAATAGTAAATACAAAACTTCGATAAAAATCATTTTCAAGTCGAATGATAAGAGACAATTTTTACTACGGCAGGAGATAAAGATTTTCAATATGAATTTCATGATATAAATGTAAGGCATGCTTTCAATATGATCAATCGATCTTGCGATATTCTCAAGGATTTTGCAAGGCATATAAGATATTCATATCACACAAGCTTTTGCAATTTATATAAGTCATGCTATTAAAATGATACAAGTCATCACTTTTCTCCCCCTTTGTCATCAACAAAAAGGGAATGAGACTTGAAGCACATAATTTGTCATACAAAGATTTTATCATTGATCATACATCATTCATCTATATTATCATTGATCATACAAAGATTTTATCATTCAAAATTAAGTATGCTAAAATATTTACGCAGAGTTCATCTTAAAGGAAAATTCAGCATTCATCCATATTATCAAATCTCTTCTTTCTATAAATAACAAAAATTGTAGATGTACAAAGAAGAGATTGGGATAAGAAAAAAGTTTCAAGTAGTAACTCCAATAAGTCAAGATCATAATTCGAATACAAATCCATTCAAATTCAATTCGTCAACTTGAAACTCATAATCAAGCCATTAAAATCAATTTCGAGATTCAAAATATCATAAAATCATTAATCTTGATCAGATGGGAGAGGTGTTTGACTCAAGATAGGATAAGATAATTTAACAAGTCATTTAGAATCGAAAGAGAAGGATCAGATTCACCGAGGAACGGAGAGAGAATGAAAAACTTTACGGAAAATCCATTCAAACAAGTTTATTCTTAGGGACAATTTAACATACCTAATTCCCTTCTAATGAATTCAAATTGGTCTTCATTCAAAGCTTTTGTAAATATATCTGGTAATTGATGCTTTGTGTCAATGAATTCTAGAACAACATCATTGTTAAGGACATGATCGCGTATGAAATGATGCCTAACGTCGATATGCTTAGTTCTAGAGTGCTGAATTGGATTTTTAGTAAGACATATGGCACTAGTATTATCACATTTTATGGGAATATTTTTAAAGTGAATTCCATAGTCTTCTAATGTATTTTTCATCTAAACAACTTATGCACAGCATGCACTTGCAGCAATGTATTCGGCTTCCACCGTAGATAGTGCAACTGAATTTTTTTTCTTGGAAGTCCAAGAAACAAGTGCATGTCCTAAAAATTGGCATGTTTCAGATGTACTTTTTCTATCTATCCTACATCCGCCAAAATCGGCATCTGCATAAGCTATTAAATCAAATTTTTCAGATTTTGGATACCACAGTCCTAGATTTGGAGTTCCTTTAAGATACCTAAATATTCTTTTAACACTTTTAAGATGAGATAATTTAGGATTTGATTGAAACGTAGCGCAAAGTCCTACACTAAACATAATATCCGGTCTAGTCGCGGTGAGGTAGAGTAGACTACCTATCATTCCCCTATATGTTTTTTAATCGAAATTTTCACTATTTTCATCCATATCTAACTTAGTCACAGTACTCATACGGGTGTTTATTGCTTTTGAATTATCCATATTAAATCATTTTAACAATTCTAATGTATATTTAGATTGGTTAAGAAATATACCATCACTAAGTTGTTTGATTTGTAATCCCAAAAAGAAAGTTAATTCACCCATTAAACTCATTTCAAATTCATGACTCATACATTTGGCAAATGATTCACATAGTGATTCATCCGAAGAGCCAAAAATAATATCGTCAACATAAATTTGCACAATAAGAAAATTATTTTCAAAATATTTAATAAACAATGTAGTATCAACCTTGTCTTTAGTAAAATTATTTAAAATAAGAAAGGAACTAAGCCTTTCATACCAAGCTCTAGGAGCTTGTTTCAAGCCATAGAGGGCCTTAGTCAATTTGAATACATGGTTAGGAAGAAGAGAATTTTTAAATCCGGGAGGTTGTTTGACATATACTTCTTCGGAAATAAAACCATTCAAGAAAGCACTTTTGACATCCATTTGAAATAGTTTAAAATTATTATTACTAGCATAGGCAAGGAGCATCCTTATGGCTTCTAATCGAGCCACGGGAGCGAAGGTTTCTTCGTAATCGATACCTTCTTCTTGGTTGAAACCTTTGGCCACTAATCTAGCCTTGTTTCTAACCACGATACCATTTTCGTCTTACTTGTTTCTAAAGACCCATTTAGTACCAATGACTAAATGGTCACTAGGTCTAGGAACAAGCTTCCATACCTTATTCTTCTCAAATTGATTCAATTCCTCTTGCATTGCAATAACCCAAAAATCATCTTTTATGGCCTCGTCAATGCATTTAGGTTCGATTTGAGAAAGGAAGGTGGCGTTAGGACAAAAATTCTTGAAAGAGGAACGAGTTTGAACCCCTTTTGATGTATCTCCTATAATTAGCTCCTTTGGATGAGCATCTATATACTTCCATTCCTTGGGTAAGGAAATTTTGGAAGAAGGTGCATCCAAGTTGCTATTTTAAGGAGGAGGTTCATTTAAATTTAAATTATCAAAACCAAGATCATCATCAAAATCATTTTTCTTTAAATTAGAAATTTTATTAAAAACTACATGAATAGACTCTTCTATTACTAACGTTCTTTTGTTAAAAACTCGAAAAGCCTTAGAAATGGAAGAGTAACCAAGAAAGATGTATTCATCGGATTTAGCATCAAATTTTCCTAAGGCATCCCTTTCATTCAAAATAAATCATTTACAACCGAAAACTTTAAAATAGGAAATATTTGGTTTTTTGTTATTCCATGATTCATAGGGAGTTTTTGATAAGGATGGTCTTATTAGGACTCTATTCATGATGTAGCAAGCCGTATTTACGGCTTCGGCCCAAAAATACTTAGGTAAACTATGTTTATTTAACATAGTTCTTGCCATTTCTTATAGTTTTCTATTTTTTCTTTCAACTACTCCATTTTGTTGGGGATTCCTCGGAGAAGTTGTGATTGTATCCATTAACCTCACAAAAATTTTGAAAGTCACAGTTTTGAAATTCGCCACCGTGATCACTCCGAATTAATGAAATCATGAAACCTTTTTCGTTTTGAGTGAGTTTACAAAATTTAGAGAAACACTTGAAGCAATCACTTTTGTGAGCTAAGAAATAGGTCCAAGTGTATCTAGTATAGTCATCTATAATTACAAATGCATATTTGCTTCCCCCTAGACTTATCGTGTCAATTGGTCCAAATAAATCCAAATGAATCAATTGTAATGGTCTAGTGGTGCTAATTTGATTTTTTGATTTGAAACTAGTTTTTATTTGTTTACTTAGTTGATATGCATCGCATACTTTGTCCTTGATAAACTTTATATTTGGAATTCCTCGCACTAAATCTTTAGATGAGATCTTAGATATTAGTTTCATGCTTGCATGGCCTAGTCTCCTATGCCAAAGCCAAGCATCATCATTTAAAGCGGAGAAGCACATTTCATTACTTAGTTCATCAAGGTTGATGGTGTAGACATTATTTTGTTTTAATGCAATCATAGTTATGTTATGGTTTGGTTTTTCAATAATACACACATTTGATTCAAATCTAACGATATAACCTTTATCGCATAATTGACTAACACTCAAGAGATTATGTTTCAATCCATCAACTAGTAAGACATCGTCAATAGAAAAATTTAATTTGTTACCTATGGTTCCCTTGCTAATGATTTTGCCTTGGTTGTTGTCTCCGAAGGTGACGTACCCTTCTCCTTTGCTAGTGAGCATAGAGAAATGAGATGGATCTCCAGTCATATGTCTTGAGCATCCACTATCTAGATACCATCTCTTGCTCCTAGCTTGTGATGGTGTATGTTTCTACAAGAAGGGATTATTTTTAGGTACCCATTTTCTTTTGGGTGCCTTAAAAACTTGTTCATCATATTGCATAGAATTGATCATAGTTCCTTTAGGAACCCAAATTAGTTTATTCGGACTAATTTTCTTGAATGGACATTTATAAGTTTTATGTCCATATTTGCAACAAAAGTTGCAATTGCTTTGGTACCGAACATGTAAGACGGGGCCTTTAATGAAGGTGGTTGGATTTTGGTGAGGACTTCTCACAAATCCGATTCCACTTCTTTTAGGAACTTGACCCTTATTTGTAAGGATCATGTTCAAAGATTTGCTACCAACCTCGAATTTCTTCAAGGTGTCCTTAAGTAGCAAGTTCTCCTTTTGGAGAGATTCTAGATCATGGTATTTTATACATGGAGCTAAACTATCATGATATTCAGTTTTTAATTTATCGATATCACAAGTGAGACTATCATGCTCCTTTTTTAGCAATTTATATTTTCTACTAATTGTCTTACATTCATCAAATAACTCATGGAAAGCATTTAACAATTCATGATAAGGTAAATCTGCATCAATTAAATCCGTTACCTCATCTCCGATGGCCATTAGGGCGTAATGAGCAACTTGCTCGGTGTTGGACTCCTCTTCTTCGGACGCGCTTGAATCATCTCATGTTGCCTTGAGTGCCTTCTTCTTTGATGTTCTCTTTTTGGCTTGAGGATAATCGTTCTTGTAGTGTCCCGGTTTTTTGCATTCATAGCAAATCACTTGGTCCTTCTTTTGTTCAAATTTATTTTTTGTATTATTTTTAAATTTATTCTTTCTTAAATATTTTTTAAATTTTTGAGTCAAAAGTGCAATGTCATTGTCACTGTCCTCATCACTTGATGTTCCTTTCAAGTGGTCTTCTTGTGATTTGAGTGCCATATCCTTCCTGTTATTTGGAAGGGGATTCTCGAGCTCATCATGAGCTTGACATATCATTTCGTAGGTCATTAGAGACCCAATGTGTTCTTCAAGAGGGAATGTTTTAAGGTCTTTGGCCTCTTGAATGACCGTAACTTTTAGATCCCAACTTTTAGGGAGGGATTTTAAGATTTTAGTTACTAGTTCAAAGTTAGTAAAATCTTTACCAAGAGCTTTGAGTCCATTGATGACATCCGTAAACCGGGTGTACATGTCTCCGATGGACTCACTTGGTTTCATTCGGAAAAGTTCGTAAGAGTGCACAAGGATGTTGATTTTGGACTCTTTCACTCGGCTAGTGCCTTCATGAGTGACCTCAAGAGTTCTCCAAATATCAAAAGCCGAATCACAAATTGAAACACGATTAAATTTATTTTTGTCTAGTGCACAAAACAAGGCATTCATAGGCTTTGCATTTAAAGCAAAAACCTTCTTCTTCGATTCATTCCATTCGCTCATCGGAAGAGAAGATTTTTTAAATCCGTTTTCAACAATAGTCCAAAGCTCAAAATCCATAGAAATGAGGAAGATCCTCATCCGAGTCTTCCAATAAGTATAATCTGACCCATTAAACAAGGGTGGACGTATGATAGAATGACCCTCATGCATGCCGGAGTAAGCCATCTCTCTTGGGTATTAAACCAAATATGAGAGTGAGCTTAGCTCTGATACCAATTGTTTGGATCAGAGCGGCACTAGGGGGGGGGGGGGGGTGAATTAGTGCAGCAGCTTAAAACGTTGGTTTCGATAAATCTTTCGTACGATAAAAATTGGAATCGGAAGTGCTTAACTTGAAAGCGTATTCGTAAAGTTGTGCAGCAAATGTAATGAGGAAATAAAGCAAGTAAGAAGGTTTACAGTAATGTAAATAACAGTAATGAAATGCAAACCAGAGATTACGCCGTTTTTAAAGTGGTTCGGTCAAGTGACCGACATCCACTTGCGAGGCCCCTCTTCGATGAGGCTCCCACCTTCCACTAGTAAATCTCTTGAAAGGGAAGGGTGAATACCCCTCTTACAACTTTTTACAAGCGGTTCACTCTCTTACAGATTTTCAGCAAGAAAGAAGAAGGTGAACACTAGCAAATTGAAAACAAGACTAGCTAAGACTTTTCTAAGGCCTAAAAGTTGTAATCTCAACTGAGATTTGAGGGGTATTTATAGGCCTCAAGAGGATTCAAATTTGGGCTCCAAAATTTGAATTCTCTTTGGGTTCCCGATGCTAGCGGTGCCACCGCCTGTCAGTGGCGGTGCCACCGCCTGTCACTATCAGACATTGACAGTGCTAGGCGGTGCCACTGCCAGACCCTTCGGTTCACTTGTTGGGCTTCAAATTTAGCCCAAACCAAGTCTAATTTTGGGCCCAATTGGCCCCTAAGCAGGATATAGGATTATCTCTTAATCCTAATCCTAATTACAAGTGAACTGCATAACAAAACACATCCTAAGCAAGTTTTCAACCGCGAACGTCGAGTCTTGTTCCGGCGAGCTTTCCGACGAACTTCTTCCGACGGACTCCCAGCAAGCTCCCGAACTTGTGATGACTTTAATGAGTAGCCGAGCCTTCTCGGTGATCTCCGTGAACCTTCGACGATCTCTTCGGCGAACTTCCGAAAATTCCGACAGGTTCCCGATTTCTTCTCGGTTGGTTCCGGCAGCATCTCCGACGATTCTTCGGACTCTTAAACGTCCATCGAACTTGACTCCGGTATTCTTGCTTTGTGTTTTCTAGTTATCGTAGTTACTCCTACACACTTAACTCAATAATATGGATTAGATCAATTAACCCATCAATTGATTTTATCATCAAAATCCGAGATTCAACAGCCGCAAGAGAGGATGATGTGCCGAAGAATCGGATGAAGCGTCGATGGACAAATGACATGCCGAACAACATGATTCATGCTTAGTAATAATAGTCTAGATCAAAGTGTATTTTTGTGTGTGCAGGATTAACTATGATAGCAAGGCATAAAGCAAAATGAATTCCCAGAGTCAAGAACACGATTTCGTTAGGAGTTTAAGAGTTTGTCGGAAGTCTGAATGTTCGTTGAAAGTTCTGCCGAAACCAACCAAGAAGTCCTAGAGCTTGCCAAAGAAGCTCATTAGAACTTGTCAAGAAGAACATCGTGAAGTCTAGGAGCTTGCTAGGAGTTCGCCGGAACATTACTGAGAGATCGTCGGAAGTTCACCGGAAGCTCACTGGAAGAAACCAAACTTATCTTGCTTAGAATATGTCTTAGGAATCGTAGTTAGCATATAATTAGAGTTGGGATTGAGAGATAATCCCATCAACTCTGTTAGGGGCCAATTAGGTCCGAAGTTGGGTTGGTTTAGGCCAGATTCAAGGCCCAACTAGGGTGCTAAAACCTTGGCCAACGGTGGCACCGCTTGGGGAATAACACCCTAGGAAATCTGGACAATGGTACTGCCCAGGCTGGGTGGTGGTACCACCGGCAGCAATGCTGCCAACAGTGGTACTGCCCTGTTCGGCGGTGGTATTGCCCAACTACAGATCTTGCGACGGTAGTACCACCCAGGAATGGCGGTGGTACCGTCAGTACCTAGGAAACCTGAGATGAGACCTTTTTAGGCTCTAAGTTTGAATCAACTTAAAGCCTATAAATACCTCTCTCATTCCTGGTTAACACACACAAGTACAAAGAGTTTTAAAGTGAGAAAACGCTGTAGAAATCACTTGAGAAATCCCTCATATAGATCTAACTTTAGAATTCAGTTTAGAGAGGAGTGTGTGTGTTTGTAAAGGTTGACTCCTAAACCTGTGAAAAGGAAAAGAGAGGTGTAAGAAGGAGGTTGATCTTCGCCTATTAAAGGAAGATCGATAGTGGATGCCGGTTGCCTCGACGGAAGAGGAATCGGAGGAGTGGATGCAGGTCACGATGACTGAACCACTATAAATCAGTTTGTATTTCTGTTTTGTCATTTATCTTAACTACAAACTGCCTTCCTTGCTTTACATCAACTACACTTCCATATGATTTCAATCTAAAGATCTTTCCGAAATGGTTTTCGTCGAAATCAGATGTGTTATCGTACGAAGGTTTTTCTAACCAACGTAATTTTTACCACTACACTAATTCACCCCCCCTCCCCCCCCCCCTTAGTACCGACTCGTTCCTAACAAATTTAAGTAAGTGATCCAAAGAATCAAGAAAGTCCAAAAATAAAATTTAATAAATTCATGCATTCGGATAAATTAACATTCCTAATTCTTTTATAATAAAATCAAATTGTTCTTCACTTAAGGGTTTTGTAAAAATATCAGCTAATTGATGTTTCGTATCAATAAACTCTAAGATTACATCATGATTATTAACATGATCTCATATAAAGTGATGCCTAATAAAATATGTTTAGTTCTAGAGTGTTGAATGAGATTTTTTGTTAAATATATTGCACTTGTGTTATCACATTTTATGGGAATGTTTTTAAGATGAATCTTATAATCCTCTAAAGTATTTTTCATCCACACAACTTGTGCACAACATGCACTAGCTGCAATGTACTCGGCTTTGGTTGTAGATAGTGAAATCAAATTTTGTTTCTTGGAAGTCCAAGAAACAAGTGCGTATCCTAAAAATTGACATGATCCGGATGTGCTTTTTCTATCTAATCTATATCCAACAAAATCTGCATCAGCATAAGCAATTAGCTCAAAGTTCTCAGATTTTGGATATCATAATCCTATATTTGTGATTTCTTTAAGATATCTAGGTATTCGTTTAACTGTTTTAAGATGAGATATCTTAGGATTAGATTGAAAACTAGCACAAAGTCCTATACTAAACATAATATCTGGTCTAGTTGCGATGATGTATAGTAAACTTTCTGTCATATCCCTATAAGCTTTTTGATCAAAGCTTCTCCACTTTCATCAATATCTAACGTAGTGGAGGTGCTCATAGGAGTGTTGATAGCCTTTGAGCTATCCATATTAAAACTTTTTAGCAAATCTAAAGTATATTTGTTAGGATCAGGGGTTGGCACTAAGAGGGGGAGTGAATTAGTGCAGCAGAAAGATTACGTCTCGATTAAAACTTTATTCGATAAAAATGATTTTCGACGAAAACCTTTTCGTAAAGATCTTAACTTGAAACCCATTTGTAAATGTATTGAAAGCAGTAAGCGATTAAAGAGGTTTGCAGTAAAGATAAATTGCACAAAGGAAATGCAAACCAGTTTTTAGAGTGGTTCGGTCAACGTGACCTACATCCACTTTCGGCTTCCTCCTTCGACGAGGTCACTAGCATCCACTAAAGGCCTTCCTTCAATAGGCGAAGGCCAATCACCTTTTGCACCCCTCTTCTCCTTTTACTGGGTTTAGGTGATAACCCTTACAAGCACTCACTCTCCTCTCTTAAACAGAATTCTAACACTTAGACTTGGAGGAGGGAATTTCTAAAGAGCTTGCAGCAATGTTTCTTTGCTTTTAGACTCTTTGTGCTTGTGTGCTTCAAGTTGATTCAAACTTGGAGCCTAAAACTTTCCCATCCCGGGTTCCCCGAGCATGGGCGGTACCACCGCCTGCGGGTATTGTTGAATCTCGAATTTTGATAATAAAACCAATCGATAAGTGTTTATGTTTTAATCTGTGTTTTGAGTGACGTAGGATGCTTCGATCAGGATGAGATAATTAAAGCAGAAAATATCATGTTATGCTGGAGGAATATGTTAGAAGATTGGACGTCGGGCTGGTGGATCGGTCGATGTATTGACAGAAGGTTTCAGGCCGTGGATTCGAGCATCGAGCTAAGAAGAGCGGACATTGCACCAAGGATATCGGAGTTGCGAAGTCAACTGGCCGATTGGGCAATAGGCCGCAGGAGAGGACGATGCGCCGAAGAATCAAACGAAGCGTCGAGAGACCAATGACATGCCGGACAACTTGATTAATGCTTAGTATTAATTGTCTAGATTGAAGTTTGTTTTACATGTGCAGGATTAACTATGATAGCAAGGTATGAAGCAAAATAAAGTTTCGGAGTCAAGGATGCAATCACGTTGGGAGTTCGAGAGTTCATCGGAAGTCTGGATGTTCGTCAGAAGTTCTGGAGGAACCAACCGAGAAGTCTCAGAACTTGCCAGAGAAGCTCATCGGAACTTGCCAAGAAGATCGTTGTGAAGTCTAGGAGCTTGTCGGGAGTCCGCCGGAACATTGCTGAGAGATCGTCGGAAGTTCACCGGAAGATCGCCGGAAGCTTGCTGGAAGAATAGACTTACGGACTTTGTTTAGCTTAGAATATGTCTTAGGAATCGTAGTTAATATGTATTTGGGATTGGATTTGGGCAAACTCAATTAGGGGCCAGCTAGCCTCCATGTAAGAAATGTGTTGGGCCTAATAAGAAGCCTAAACAATGCCCCAAGAAAACTCACCATCGTGGCATAGTTTTCGAGGCTATGTTAGGCAGTGGTACCACTAGTCTAGGCGGTTGTACCACCCTTGGAAGGGTGCCAGGCGGTGGTACCGCCCAGTGCAGGCAGTGGTACTGCCCGTGCCCGGGGAACCCGGGATGGGAAAGTTTTAGGCTCCAAGTTTGAATTAACTTGAAGCCTATAAATATCCCTTTCATCCATGGTTAAAGCACATAAGCACAGAGAGTTCAAAAGTAGAAAAACACTGTAGAAATCCCTTGTGATTATCCTCCTCTAGTCTAAGTGTTAGAATTCTGTAAGAGGAGAGTGAGTGCTTGTAAGGGTTGTCTTCTAAACCCAATAAAAGGAGAAGAGGGGAGTAAGAAGGATGTTGATCTTCACCTATTAAAGGAAGATCATTAGTGGATGCCGATGGCTTCAACGGAAGAGGAATCGGAGGAGTGGATGTAGGTCATGACGATCGAACCACTATAAACTGCCATGTTCTTGTTAGAATCGAGAGCACTAAGAGGGGGGGGGGGGGGGTGAATTAGTGCAGCGGAAAACTTTCTGCGATTAAAATCGAAAGCTGCGTTCAAATGATAAAAACAACTTCTGTATGAAAGTTGATACTAAGCAAGGTTAAAGTCAAACTATGCAGGCAGTTTGCAGCTATGATGAAAACCAGAATATCGGCGCAAACTGAAATCCGACGTTCGTACGAAGAAACAGATTTACGTCTAAGTGCCGATTCGTAAATCACTTGATTAGATAAGATGCAGTTTAAGCAGAAGTATAAAGGCAGTGTGCTGCTATTGTACAGCTCAAAACGTAAATGCAATCTGCAATAAGATCATCATACGAAAAAGCAGATTTACGTCTAAACGCAGATTTACGTCTAAACGCAGATTTACGTCTGAACCTTGAAACTCGTTCGTAAAATCGCAGAGGGCAGTAAGCTATTGAGAAGTTTGCAGTTATAAATAGAATCAAAATGTAAATGTAAACTGCAATGTAAAGATCGTACGAAAACACCGATTTACGTTTAAATGCAGATTCGGAATGATCAGAACTTAGAAACTTATTCGTAAAAGTGCAGAGAGCAGTAGCTATGTAGGAGGTTTGCAGTAATGATAAAGTGCTCAAAATAAAAGCAAACCAGAGATTTAGAGTGGTTCGGTCAGTCTTGACCTACTCCACTTTTGGCTTCCTCCACCGACGAGGTCACCGACGTCAACTAGAGGCCTTCCTTCAATAGGCGAAGGCCAATTGCCCTTTTACAGTTTCACTCCTTTTGACAGGCTCAGGAGACAACCCTTACAGAACCTTTCTCTCCTCTCTTTACAACTCAAGACTTGAAGAACAGAAAGAGGAGAACTTTTGGACTTTACACAAATTTGAGCTCTTAGAATCACAGAAAAGATCAAGAATTCGGTGTAGGTCTATATCTTTTCAGTGCTGAATGGGTGGGGTATTTATAGGCCCCAACCCAGTTCAAATTTGGAGCTCAAAACGATCAAATCTCGGAATTCCGGGATCAAGCGGTTGCACCTCCTTACTAGAGAGGTTGCACCGCCTGGCAGAGCTCGAGGACTGAGCCCAGGCAGTTGCACCTCTCTGTTAAGGGCGGTTGCACCGCTCTGCCAGAGCTCGAAGACCGAGCTCAGGCGGTTGCACCACCTGACTGGAGAGGTTGCACCTCCTGGCAGAGCTCGAAACTTGAGCTCTGGCGGTGCTACCTCCTGACAGAGGAGGTTGCACCGCCCAGTCTCGCTCGGAGACTGAGCCCTGGGTGGTTGCACCTCTTGGCTGGGGCGGTTGCACCGCCCAGTCTCGCTGGGAGACATAGCCTGGGCGGTGCTACCTCCCTGCTTGGGCGGTTGCACCTCCCACAGCAACCTGGGTCCGAATGGGTTGAACTATTCGACCCAATTTGAGTTCTTCAGGGGCCCAATTGCCCCAGGATTAAGCTAATGGGATCACCTCCCATTTCTAACTTAATCAAAGTGCTAACTACGATTATTTCCTAAGACATATTCTGCAGCTTGCTTCGGTGCGTCACTCGCTTCTTCCGGCGAGTTTCCGGCGAACTTCCGTCGATCATCCAATGAACCCTCGGTGATACTCTTGCGGACTTCCGGCAAACTCCTGGACTGCGACGATCCACTTGGCAAGTTCCGACGAGCTCCTTTGGCAAGCTTCTGGACTTCTCGGATTTGTTCTCGCAGAACCTCCGACGACTGTCCGAACTTCCGTCGAGCTCTCGAACTCCCAACGTGATCATTGTCATGACTCCGGCGCAACTCCTGCTGCATGTCTTACTTTTATCGTAGTTAATCCTACACACTCAAAACAAAACTTCGATCGAGACAATTAATCCTAAGCAATTAACCAAGTTGTCCGGCATGTCACTGGTCCCTCGACGCTTCGTCCGATTCTTCGGCGCATCGTCCTTTCCTGCGGCCTATTGCCCAATCGGCCAGTTGGCTCCGCAACTCCGATATCCTTGGCACAATACCCGCTCTTCTTGGCTCAATGCCCGAGTCCACGGCCCGAAGCCTTCTATCGATACGTCGACCGATCCACCGGCCCGACGTCCAATCTTCTGACATGTTCCTCCGGCACAACATGATGTTCCTGCTTTAATTGTCTCATCCTGATCGAAGCACCCTGCGTCACTCAAAACGCAGATTAAATCATAAACATATATCAAGTAGTTTCATCATCAAAATACGAGATTCAACAGTTCTCTGGTTTGCATTTTATTCTTGCCATTTACATACTGCAAATTACTTAGATAGTCACTACGCTTCCTTATGCTTCCAAGTTATTAAGTTTCCGAAATCAGTTTTCACGTCAGAAATGGTTTTATCGCAATGAGATTTTTTGAAGATGTAGATTTTACCGCTGCATAATTCACCCCCCCCTCTTAGTACTGACTTATGATCCTAACAAGTGGTATCAGAGTCTCATTATTTCTCAGTTGGTTTAACACCTAAGAGAAATGGATCATTTCGGCTTTCAAGAGGGTTACTCTCTCATTCATCCTTTCTTCTTCAATAGGATGGATTACACTTATTGGAAAACTCGAATGAGAGTTTTCTTGCTTTCTTTGGATTTGAATTTATGGCACATTATCAAATCCGGCTTTAAAAGGTCTTCTTTTCCAATGAAAGATTGGAATAATTTAGAGAAGAAGACCTTTTCTTTAAATGATAGAGCTATGAATGCTCTATTTTGTGCTTTAGACAAAAACGAGTTTAATTGGGTTTCTATGTGTGAAATGACTTTCGACATATGGCACATTCTTGAAATCACACACGAAGGCACAAGTAGTATTAAGGATTCTAAAGTTAATCTTTTAATACATGATTTTGAACTTTTTCAAATGAAAGCGAGACTATTGGAGACATGTACACCTGTTTTATAGATGTCATCAATAATCTAAAAGGACTTAGTAAAAGTTTTTCGAACTTTGAACTCGTTAACAAGATATTAAGATCACTTTCTAAAACTTGGGAATCGAAAGTAACGGCAATACAAGAAACAAAAGATTTAAATATTTTTTCACTTGAAGAACTAATTGGGTCTTTGATGACCTATGAAATGACTAATGTGACACTTGACAAACATGAGAACTACCTTCCAAAGGATAGGAAGGATTTGGGACATAGAACATTTGAAGACCACTCAAGCATAAGCTCAAGTGATGGTGAACTTGAACTATAAAAGGAATTTAAAAAGTTAAAAAAATAAAAATTTAAGAACAAAAAGAATGAAACTACTTGCTTTGAATGCAAGAAGAAGAATAAAAATTGGGATGAATCGAGCTCCTCCGAAGACGAGGAGAAAATCAAGAAAGACGAGGTGGCAAACTACGCCTTAATCGCTTTCAAAGATACGGTAATCGAAATCCCTCTAATTTACTTTGAAATTACATGATGCTTTTCATGATGCTTTTTTTTTACAATTTAGTTTTGAATTAATTTACTTAAAAATTAAATATTTAAAAATAAAAATGTAAAAATATGATCATGCTCGTAATTTTGAAAATGATAATGAAAATTACATGTTTTATGTTAATACAATAAAATATTAGATATAAATCTAATAATTGTACACCTAGTAAGATTAATCTTATGTATGTGCTTGAGAAGCAAGAATGTATATTTTGATGATTTCCATATTGCTTTTCAATGACGATGCATGGCTTTTGTATGGAAGGCTTGATATTTTTCTATGAACCTTGTCTTTATTTTTCAAACATGATATATAGTTTTTACATAAGAACAAAAATTTGCGCATGCTAATATAAAGTCAATCATATAAATTAAAACTAAAGAAGTTTTAGATATCTATAAGAATCATTCAAAATTATGTTCAATGAAACCTTGCTTGATGTTGTAATGAAAATATTGAAGTTTTGATATCATGATTTGACGATTTTATACATGAGATTTTAAAGTTATAAATGATGATTTTTGTGAGTTATTGGACTTGATGGTTTTTATGATGAAATTCATTTTTCAATCCTAAACATTAATGCACATTTTTATTTGGCATAAATGAAATAAATCACATGAATTTAAATAACTAAAAAGAGAAAAGCATTATTCTTGAAAATTATTTTTCTTTATCTTATTGATTTGTATGAATCTCTTGAAAATAATTTTGATTTGATGATTTGAATTTGAATGAGTTTTATTCAAATCATGATCTTGATCTCTTGAAATTATTTGAGATCTTTTTTAATCATGATCTCTTATTTGGACTCCTATGTTTCCTTTTACCATTTACTAAAGAGGAGATCTATAAAACTAACCATGATCTTGATAATTAGGTTTTGAAACTTTATGTAAATCAAGACCGTTCACCAAGACTTCTTGCATTTTATTAAAAAAATTATTTATGAATCATATCTTTTGGTATTCATGTAGTCTTATCTTTCATGACATGATTTCCTTGTATTTATGACTTGTATGGCTTGAAATGTTTTGGAATGATGCATGCAACACTTATGCTTTTATTGTGATAATATGTGTGATGCATATGATGTGTATCATGATCAAAATGTTGATAAATACTTAATGTTTTAGTATCATGTTGTTGAATCTCAGATTTTGATGATAAAATCAATTGATGGGTTAATTGATCTAATCCATATTATTGAGTTAAGTGTGCAGGATTAACTATGATAACTAGAAAACATAAAGCAAGAATACTGGAGTCAAGTTCGATGGACGTTTAAGAGTCCGAAGAATCGTCGGAGATGCTGCCGGAACCAACCGAGAAGAAATCGGGAACCTGTCGAAATTTTCGGAAGTTCGCCGAAGAGATCGTCGGAGGTTCGCGGAGATCACCGAGAAGGCTCGGCTACTCGTTGAAGTCGTCACAAGATCGGGAGCTTGCTGGGAGTCCGTCGGAAGAAATCCGAGGGCATATCGGAAGTCCGCCGGAAGTTCGTCGGAAAGCTCGCCGGAACAAGACTCGACGTTCGCGGTTGAAAACTTGCTTGGGATGTTCTTAGTTATATAGTTCACATGTAATTAGGATTAGGATTAAAAGATAATCCTATATCCTGGTTAGGGGCCAATTGGGCCCAAAATTAGACTTGGTTTGGGCTAAATTTAAAGCCCAACCAGTGTACCGAAGGGTCTGGCGATGGCACCGCCAGACTGGGCGATGGCACCGCCCAGCACCCGAGAGCCAAGCGGTGGCACCGCTTGGCTAGGCGGTACCACCGCCAGTATACGGTCAGTGTCAGACACTGACAAGCGGTGACACCGCCACTAACAGGAGGTGGCACCACCAACATCGGGAACCAAAGATAATTCAAATTTTGGAGCCCAAATTTGAATCCTCTTGAGGCTTATAAATACCCCTCAATTCTCAACTGAGATTACAACTTTTTGAGTAGCAAAGATTGAGAAAAAGGTTTTAGAAAAGTCTTAGCAAGTCTTGTTTTCAATTTGCTAGAGTGTTCACCTCCTTCTTTCTTGCTAAAAATTTGAAAGAGTGTGAACTACTTGTAAAAGGTTGTAAGAGGGGTATTTGCCCTTCCCCTTCAAGAGATTTGCTAGTGGAAGGTGGGAGCCTCATCGAAGAGGGCCTCGCAAGTGGATGTAGGTCATTTGACTGAACCACTTTAAAATCGGCGTGATCTCTGGTTTGCATTTTCTTATTGCTATTTACATTACTGCAAACCTTCTTATGTGCTTTATTTCCTCATTACCTTTGCTGCACACCTTTACGAACACACGTTCAAGTTAAGCTTTTCAAGTTCGGTTTTTATCGTACGAAAGATTTTTCGAAACCAACGTTTTAATCCGCTGCACTAATTCACCCCCCCCACCTCTTAGTGCCGCTCCGATCTAACAGTTGGTAGCAGAGCTAGGCTCACTCTCATATTTAGTTTAATACCCAAGAGAGATGGCTTACTCCGGTATACATGAGGGTCATTCTATCACACGTCCACCCATATTTAATGGGTCGGATTATACTTATTGGAAGACTCGTATGAGGATCTTCCTCATTTCCATAGATTTTGAGCTTTGGACTATTGTTGAAAACGGATTTCAAAAATCTTCTCTTCCGATGAGCGAATGGAATGAATCGGAGAAGAAGGTTTTTGCTTTAAACGCAAAGGCTATGAATGCCTTGTTTTGTGCACTAGACAAAAATAAATTTAATCGTGTTTCAATTTGTGATTCGGCTTTTGATATTTGGAGAACTCATGAGGTCACTCATGAAGGCACTAGCCGAGTGAAAGAGTCCAAAATCAACATCCTTGTGCACTCTTACGAACTTTTCCAAATGAAACCAAGTGAGTCCATCGGAGACATGTACACCCCCGGTTCATGGATGTCATCAATGGACTCAAAGCTCTTGGTAAAGATTTTACTAACTTTGAACTAGTAACTAAAATCTTAAGATCCCTCTCTAAAAGTTGGGATCCAAAAGTTACGGCCATTCAAGAGGCTAAAGACCTTAAAACATTCCTTCTTGAAGAACTTATTGAGTCTCTAATGACCTATGAAATGATATGTCAAGCTCATGACAAGCTCGAGAATGTTGAATCTCGTATTTTGATGATGAAACTACTTGATATATGTTTATGATTTAATCTATGTTTTGAGTGACGCAGGATGCTTTGATCAGGATGAGACAATTAAAGTAGGAAAATCATGTTATGCCGGAGGAACATGTCAGAAGATTGGACGTCGGGTCAGTGGATCGGTCGACGTATCGACAGAAGGCTTCAGGCCATGGACTCGGGCATCGGGCCAAAAAGAGCGGGTATTGTGCCAAGGATATCGGAGTTGCAGAGTCAACTGGCCGATTGGCCAATAGGCTGCAGGAGAGGACGATGCGTTGAAGAATCGGATGAAGTGTCGAGGGACCAATGACATGCCGGACAACTTGGTTAATTGCTTAGGATTAATTTTCTCGATCGAAGTTTTGTTTTAAGTGTGCAGGATTAACTACAATGGAAGAAAGACATGCAGTAGGAGTTGCGCCGGAGTCAAGACAATGATCACGTTGGGAGTTCGAGAGTTCGACGGAAGTTCGGATAGTCGTCGAAGGTTCTGTGGGAACAAATCCTAGAAGTCCATGAGCTTGCCAAAGAAGCTCGTCGGAACTCGCCAAGTGGATCGTCGCAAGTCCAGGAGTTTGCCGGAAGTCCGCAGGAGCATCACCGAGGGTTCATCGGATGATCGACGGAAGTTCGTCGGAAGCTCGCCGGAAGAAGCGATTGACGCACCGGAGCAAGTTGCAGTAAATGTCTTAGGAAATATCGTAGTTAGCACAATGATTAAGTTGAAAATGGGAGGTGATCCCATTATCGTAGTTAGAACAATTACCCACTGATTTCATATCAGTCAATACAACAATATCTATGTAATTATTAAAACTCTGAAGCTGACTTTTTGAAAGCTATCTACCCCCCACTTTTTCATTTGTGTACCGAACAGTATTAAAGTCACCAAGAATAATCCAAGGTACATTAAGACAGCCATCTGCAATGTTAGTTAGATCAGACCATAGTGTATTTCTTTCTTGCATACTGTTTGAAGCATATATACCAGTGAAATTGAATTTACAGCCATTCTTTTTGTCCTCTACCTTAAGATGGATGGATTGATCAGTAGCATAGATACCAATATATTAAGGACTTTATCCATTTAAAAGATATATCAAGTCTAATTCTTAGAGTGATATATTCATTAAAGTAAGTTTAGAATTTAACCATCAAGGTAGTTAGTGCAGAATTTTACTATAAAAGTAAATAGCATAAAAGCACAGCATTGCGATAATCAAAGTGAGTAGCATTTTATGTTTATAACATTAAGGTAAATAACATAGTATTACAACATAATAAGGAGGAATTGTGTCCACTTTTCCCAAATACATACATAGCTTATTCGGGTGGTAGAAAGTTAAAATGTCTAAATAAGATCTCAAACTGTCGGTGAATCTGCTACAGCTCAGTTAAGATCTAATCTTGGCGTTGTTCAAGTCGATCTTGTCGTTGTTCAAAATGATCCATCCAAATCCCTATGTCTTTGATAGATGAAGGTGGTGCTTGCTCTACTAGAGGTGATTCCTCAAAGGGACCAGTTAGAGGCGATTGATTACCCCTAAATATTGGTGTTTCCGATTCTGGTTCAGGTTGGAGAGGATCGGTCCTTCTAGGTAGTCTAATCCGCATACCATTTCTGAATGTACATCTCATCCATCGAAGTAGATTTTTATTTATGATACTAAATCTATCTAGTTTTATAATTTTTTCGTCGGGTGGAATGGCAATATCGTAGGCATGGAGTATTCTTGTGATTAAGCCACCATATGGAAGCATCATATCCTTTTTTGATATTTCAATCATGTTTTGTTGGATTAGGTAACCAAACCAATTGTTATATCCCTTCATGATCCAATACATGGTACCTAGTTCCATTTGGCTTACTTCATCATGATGATATTGTTTTGGGAGAATGATACTAATCAAGATATGATGAAATATTTTGGTGCTTAAAGGTAGTAAATGTTCACAGTTTTTTGGAAGTATCATTATGTTAGGATTGCAAAAAATTGTTCCTAAGGCATCAACGTAAGTGGTCCCAACTATTTCATCATCCCATTGTCCTCTAAAATAACAACCTCTTTCTTTTACCCGAATTTCTATGATGTCGTAAATTGATCTATCCGTAATGGATATATGACGTTCTAATAGATAGGTAGATACCCTTTCTTCTTCATCTATATGTAGATTATTGTAAAATAACCTAACAAGTCTAAGGTAGATAGGTTCACTTATTTGAAGATTTAGAAAAATGTCTAGATTTGCAAACCATTGAATAGGTTTCAAATCACTTAGTTTATCTAAATCAACATATTTTCTCTTATGAACATGTCTAGATTCTATGGATGTAACTTTTAGGGCATGTTGATTAGAATCGAAAAGTAGGGAGTGATAATTTTCTTCTAATCTCCTCTTCCCTTTGTCCCTAGAGGATCTTCTAGAACGCATAAAGATTGCTATTATAAATATAGATAATGAGCAAGAGTAGATAATACAAAAGAGAAATCAATGCCATTTAGAGAATACCTGTCACATCCTGGATTTTTTTTTTTTTATATCTTCCCACATATTTAGGCCAAATAGATAAACATCACTTTATTCATCATTCATAAACATTTATTACAATTCATTTATTACAATCCATATATTCATCGAATCATAAATAGAAAAGTAAACATAGTGATGTTAACTTCAAGAATCATCCAAGTGGCTCTACCTAGCGGTATAGGAAGGTATGCTCTCCATTGGAATCCGATTTAGTACTAGAGAGAGGCTGCTCTGAAAATCAAAAACAAAGAAAATTCAGCAACGCTGAGTAGGAACCCCAAAAGTCAACTCAAAATGTATACATGATCAAAATTCAATCAATCATCCCATTGGCGTATATCAAATACCCAAAGGAGCACTCCCCCAACAGCGGATGAAGATGCTTTATCCTATGGGATGAGTTTGTGTTCTCCCAACAGCGGATGGAGGAAAACTCATATCACACTCGTAACAGCGGATGGAGTGGTGTCCCACACCCGCCAAAGTGGGGACACGTTCCACCCAACAGCGGATAGAGGAACTGTCCAGCCGCCACGTCTGACGGCCCGCTAATCCCCGAAAGGAATCACCCTACCTGCTCTCGGTAGGAAAATAATATAATCTCACACTGGTCATGTCCATTTCGGGATGAAATAACATATTTAAAACGTCTCTTTCAAATATCATCAATATTAAATAATATAAATTAGCCCTTAATTGACTTGAACTCTAGCTTAATCGATTCAATTAAACTCGATTTACTAGAGCCTAACTGAACTGATCTCTAATCCTTATTTACTGGTCTGGAACCACCCTAGACTAATATAATTTAGACTAGATTAAGTTGTTAAACTAACTTGAATAAGTCAATCAATTCAGAATCACCCTGAATTGATCTAGACTAATCAAGTCTAGTTTAGTTCAATCAATATTTGGGCTCAAGTTCAACAATAATATTGGGCTAGATTGAGCCAGTCCATCTACTGGTCATGTGCATTACACATGATTGAGCATGCATTACACAAAACTAGCCCAGCCCTGGCCCATGGACTAATCATGTGCGTCGCATGTGACCGCCCATAATGGTTAGGCTAGGGTAGCCTGTGGGCCAAGGCCTGACCCGTGGGTTGGGCTTGGCCTGTGAGCAATTTCATTCCAATTAATATTCAATTTCATATCATAGCATATACCCATTAACAATATAAATAAAAACATAATAATGCATTAAAAGATAGATGAGGAGAAAAGCTTTAATACAAGGGAATAACATTCTAAATTTGACTAGAAATCATAAGACATTAAAAGAGGGACTAGGAGATAAGTTTTAATACAAGGAAATAGCCTTCTAAATTCAAATAAAAATCTTGTTTTCAACACATATAAAATTTTAACATATTCTTGTCATATTTTAAATCATTCAGAATAATATATTTTAAATTTCAGATCAAAGAATATCAAAAAAGATTTTAGATAACATATTCTAATCTAATAAAATTTTAATCCAAGTAAGATTAAAGATAAAATGTAATACAGGAAATATTATATAAAACAAATATATTTTTAACATATTTAACTCTATAATAAAAACCTTAATCATGGGTCAACGAATATTATGAAAACTTTAACTAATTACTTTAATACAAAAATTTTGACATTTAAAGAATTGATACATTTTTTAAACTATAAAACTTTTAACATTTAAAGAACAAAATAAAAACTAAAATTTTTAAATTTAAGAAAGATAAGGAAACCTACGTCTTGTCAACAAGGTGTAACTCCTCGTTCCTCCCACTGCTAGGCTCTAGGTGAGGAACGAAGGAGAGAAATCCCTCTCTTTAAATAGGAGGAGGTGAGCCTCTATTAAGGGAAATTTATTTTAATTTATGTATTTATTTAATATAATTTATTTTCATTTAATATACTAACAAATATGATATCATCATATTTGGAATACTTAATAGTTATTTCTTTAATTCATATCAACAAACAAGGAAGTCTTTTTTTTTTTTTTTTGGTAAGTAAAAGTAAATTGATTATGTGTAAAGTTTCTACAAATAGCTTTATCTATACAAGTCATAGACAAAGCCAAGTAACTCATAGAGTGCGAATGCGATAGTTATGACTACGCATGCTGTAGACTATAACTCCTAATTATAGTCAACATAGAAAATGTTTATCCAGATATATCAAAACTACCTGTGGGTACATAATTTGGCATCATTCCCAAGATCTTTAACTAATAGCAAAATTAAATTTGATAAAAATATCTTTTTCTCTTTGGGTAAAGTGCTCCGTTTTGAGATCTTGCTCCATATAGGATCTTGAGTCTCTAATAATTTCTTTCAAGAGCTGAGCATTGTTTGTGTGTTAACATTCAAAGATTCTGTTACATCTCTCCTTCCACATCCACCAAAGAGTGTATCTGAAAGTAACCTTTGCCAGTTGTGTGAGAGACCCTTTTCTTGAGAAACATTGCATGAGGTCGCCTAGTTCTTGGTGCAAGTTTGGTTGCGGCAGTCTATTGAGTTCAAATCGCTGGAGAATCTCCTTCCATATCCATTTTGTATAATCACAAGCAAAATAGAGGTGGTCAACAGTTTCTTCTTGTTGCATACAAAGGGAGTATCAGTTAACATGATAGATACCTCTTCTTTTCATATTATCTATTGTAGGTAGTTTATTGAGAAGGGCCTGCCATATACATAAGGAATGTCTTTGCATACAAACAAGGAAGTAGATTAAGATTTTCTTAAATTATAATAACAAGTAAGGAAATAAAATCATTTCCTAGCTTAAATATTTGATATGATTACATTTCTCCCCTCCTATAGGAAATTTGGTCCCCAAATTTAGCTTATCTTAATAGAATAGATGAGGATACTACTCTCGCATATCTTCTTCTCTTTTCCACGTTGCCTCTTGGTTTGAATGGTGTTACCAACAAATCTTTACCAAAGGTATAAGTTTTTTCCTTAGAATATGTTCTTTCCTTTCCAAGATCTGGGTTGGTTGTTCTCTAAAAGTGGCATCATCTTGTAGTTGTAGAGGTTGGTAAGATATGACATGTGATGGATCCCTGATATATCTTCGAAGCATTGACACGTGGAATACATCATGGATGCTAGCCAAAGCCGGGGGCAATGCCAATCTGTAGGCCACAGGCCCAACCTTTTGTAAGATCTCAAATGGGCCAATAAATCTTGGGGCTAACTTCCCCCTTTGACCAAACCTCGTAACTCCCTTAGTTGGCGACACTTTTAAGAAAACGTGTTCACCAACTTCGAACTCTAGATCTCTTCGCCTTCGATCTGCATAGCTTTTCTGACGACTTTGAGCTGTTAATAATCTTTGACATATAATTCGAATATTATCAGTATCTTTTTGAATTAATTGAGGCCCCAAAAGCTTCCGTTCTCCTACCTCATCCCAATATACAGGTGATCTGCACTTTCTTCCATAAAGAGCATCAAATAGAGCTATCTGTATGCTAGAGTGGTAACTATTATTATAAGAAAACTCAATTAGATGTAAGTGCATATCCCAACTCCCACCAAAGTCCAAAGCACATGCTCTTAAGAGATCTTCAAGAATTTGTATTGTCCTTTCAGATTGACTATCAGTTTGGGGGTGAAAGGTTGTACTAAACTTTAACTGCATGCCCAAAGATTTTTGTAGACTTTCCCAAAATTTGAAAGTGAATCTTGGATCTCTATCTGAGATAATGCTAACTGGCACCCCATAATATCGAATAATTTTCTTAATATATAAGCTTGCTAGTTTATCCAATGAATACTTCTTGTTAATAGGAAGGAAGTGAGCAGATTTAGTAAGTCTGTCTACTATTACCCAAATTCCGTCATATCCTTTCACAATCTTGGGTAATCCTATCACAAAATCCATAGTGACTTGCTCCCACTTCCATTCAGGAATCGAAATCCTTTGCAACTTTCTTGCAGGTACTCGATGTTCTATCTTCACCTGTTGACATATCAGACATTTAGAAACAAACTCTGCTATATCTCTCTTCATACCACGCCACTAATAGTTTTGGCGTAAATCTCGATACATCTTAGTAGTCCCGGGATGGATATTAAATTTTGATCTATGTGCCTCCTCTAATAATTGCATCTTTACTGGATGGCTTTCAAGAACATAAAGTCAATTGTGGAATGTAATAGAACCATCTTCGGTTTGGAGGAATTCAAGTCTAGAACCTTGAGCTATTTCCTTAACTATCATTTGAAGATATGTATCTTCCTTCTGACCTTCTTTAACCTTTTCCACCAAAAATGATTGTGCCATCAAACATACAAGAAAACCTTTATTTGTCTCCGATAAAAGTTTAAGTTTTAAGTCTGCTAACTCCATCATCATAGAATTCCTTTGAATATTCATATAGGCTACAAGACTGTAGGTATTTCTGCTTAAGGCATCAACAACTACATTAGCTTTCCCAGGATGGTAGTTGATATTAAAATCATAATCCTTTAGAAAGTCCAACCACCTTCTTTGTCTTATATTTAAATCTTTCTGTGTGAAAATATATTTGAGACTCTTATGATCTGTGATGATTTCGAAAGTATGTCCATAGAGATAATGCCTCCAAATTTTCAGTGTAAAAATGATAGCTGCTAGCTCTAAGTCATGAGTAGGATAGTTCTTTTCATGAGGCTTTAATTGCCTCGATGCATAAGCAACTACCCTCTCGTTTTGCATTAGAATGCAACCAAGCCCTTGTAGTGAGGCATCACTATACACTACAAAACCTTCTCCCCCTGAAGGAATCACCAAGATAGGAGCATTGGTTAATTTCTTCTTCAATTCTTGAAAACTTTGTTGACATTTATCATCCCACATGAATTTTATGTTCTTTTGTGTCAACTTGGTCAATGGTGCTACTATTTTTGAAAAGCCTTCTACGAATCTTCTATAGTATCCAGCCAAACCCAAGAAGCTTCTAATATCTGAAACATTAGAAGGCTGCATCCATTTTATCACAGCTTCAATCTTGTGAGGGCCAATAGATATACCAGCGCTCGAAATTACATGACCAAGAAACATAATTTTATTGAGCCAGAAGTTGCACTTGCTTAACTTGGCAAATAGTTTCTCTTGCCTTAAGACTTCAAGAACTATCTTAAGATGGTGTTCATGCTCTGCTATGCTTTTGGAGTAGATCAGGATATCATCAATGAACATAATTACAAATTTATCAAGATAAGGGTGGAATACCCTATTCATGAGGTCCATGAAGGCAGCTGGTGCATTTGTGAGTCCAAAAGGCATTACTAAGAATTCATAATGACCATATCTTGTTCTAAAGGCAGTTTTCTGTATGTCTCATTCCCTTATCTTCAATTGATGATACCCGGATCTCAAATCAATCTTTGAGTATACCTGAGTACCTTGAAGTTGATCAAACAGGTCATCTATCCGGGGAAGAGAATATTTATTCTTTATGGTCACTTGGTTGAGTTGTCTATAATCGATGCATAGTCGCATAGATCCATCTTTCTTCTTCACAAATAGGACAGGAGCACCCTAAGGTGATACACTAAGTCAAATAAAACCCTTGTCCAAAAGCTCTTGGATATGTTTCTTTAACTCCTCCAGCTCAATTGGTGCCATTCTATACAGAGGTTTAGAAATAGGTGTAGTACCAGGTAGAAGATCAATTGTAAATTCAATCTGTCTATTTGGTGGCAGTGCAAGTAGATCTTCAGGAAAAACATCTGAAAAATCCCGTACAATAGGGATGTCCTTTAATACTAGCTTCTTAGATTCTTCTCCAGAAATAAAGGCCAAGTATCCCTGACATCCCTTCAGTAATAGTTGGGTAGCACTCAAGGCTGAAATAATAGAAGGAAACTTTTCTTGAATCCCAATGAACTTGAAAGGTGGTTGATCTAGAGGTGAGAAAGTAACAGTCTTCTGAAAACAATCGACACTTGCATGGTATGCTGAAAGCCAGTCCATACCCAAGATAGCGTCGAATTCTTGAAATTCTAGTAGAATAAGATCTACTAGCAAATCGTGACTTTTAATAGTAATAACACAGTTTCTATATATCTGATCAACTATCAAAGAGTTTCCAACTGGTGTTACTATCATTAATGTATTATTCATTGTCTCACGATTCTTATTCAATTTCATAGCAAAATAGGGTGATATAAAAGAATGTGTAGAACCAGAATCAATAAGCACAGATGCTGGCATACCATAGAGTGTGATGATACCTTTAATAATAGATCCTGAGGCTTCAGCATCTTGATGAGTCAGTGCGTAGACTCTTGCCTGTCCTTCCTCTCTGGGTTATAGTTGTTGTTGTCTAGTTGTTTGGGGTGGAGCTCGGTGTTGATGATGCTTCTGTGGGCAATCCTTTGACATGTGGCCCGGTTGTTGACAATAAAAACATACGCGTTATCCCATAGGGCATGAGGTGGAAACATGATCTGTCTTCCCATAGAAATAACATCTTATAACAACTTGATTGATAGAAGCTCCTGCTTGTTGATGCCCAAACTGTTTACCTTTTCCTTTCTTTGAGGGTCCAGAATGTGATCCCCTATACGTAAATGGTGTAGCACTAAAAGGTCGCTTTCGATCCTTTGCTTGTTGTAATTCATTATCCAATTTCTCTACCACCAAAGCTCGATTTAATACTTCAGCATATGTTAGTAAAATCAGTACTACAACAGACTTTCTAATTGATGATCGAAGTCCCCTCTTAAAATGACGAGCTCTTTGACTTTCATTAAAAGCAATATGTGGAGAGAATTGAGCCAACTCAGTGAAATGATGATCATATTCCATTACAGTTCTATTTCCTTAGTGGATGCTAAGGAACTCTTGTTGTTTCTCAAAGTGAATTGAATCAGGAAAGAACTGCTCATAAAATGCATCTTTAAACTGCTCCCAAGTTACCACATTACCTCCCGCCTCTAACATCCTCCCTTTTGAGGTCCACCAAGTGTCTGCCTTCCCTCCTAAAATGAAAGAAGCAAAAGGCACTTTTTGATTTTCCCTACATTCGATAGCTTCGAATGTCTTTTCCACTTGACGAATTTCATCTCGTTCCTCCTGACGCTCAAGAAGGGACCTAATACACTTACAGGCCCTAGACCATGCTTTGATACCAAAAAAGATGTCACATCCTGGATTTTTTTTTTTATATCTTCCCAGATATTTAGGCCAAATAGATAAACATCACTTTATTCATCATTCATAAACATTTATTACAATTCATTTATTACAATCCATATATTCATCGAATCATAAATAGAAAAGTAAACATAGTGATGTTAACTTCAAGAATCATCCAAGTGGCTCTACCTAGCGGTAGAGGAAGGTCCGCTCTCCACTAGAATCCGATTTAGTACTAGAGAGAGGCTGTTCTGAAAATCAAAAATAAAGAAAATTTAGCAACGCTGAGCAGGAACTCCAAAAGTCAACTCAAAATGTATACATGATCAAAATTCAATCAATCATCCCATTGGCGTATATCAAATACCCGAAGGAACACTCCCCCAACAGCGGATGGAGAGGCTTTATCCTATGAGATAAGTTTGTGTTCTCCAAACAGCGGATGGAGTGGTGTCCCACACCTGCCAAAGTGGGGACACATTCCTCCCAATAGCAGATGGAGGAGCCTTCCAACCGCCACGTCTGACGGGCCGTTAATCCCCGAAGGGAATCGCCCTACCTGCTCTCGGCAGGAAAATAATATAATCTCACACTGGTCATATCCATTTCGGGATGAAATAACATATTTAAAATGTCTCTTTCAAATATCATCAATATCAAATAATATAAATTAGCCCTCAATTGACTTGAACTCTAGCTTAATCGATTCAATTGAACTCGATTTACTAGAGCCTAACTGAACTGATCTCTAATCGTTATTTAACTGGTCTGGAACCACCCTAGACTAGTATAATTTAGACTAGATTAAGTTCTATTTAGATTAAACTAACTTGAATAAGTCAATCAATTCGAAATCACCCTGAATTGATCTAGACTAATCAAGTCTAGTTTAGTTCAATCAATATTTGGGCTCAAGTTCAACAATAATATTGGGCTAGATTGAGCCACTCCATCTACTGGTCATGTGCATTGTACATGATTGAGCATGCATTACACAAAACTGGCCCAACCTTGGCCCATGGACTAGTCATGTGCGTCGCATGTGACTGCCATAATGGTTAGGCTGGGGTAGCCTACGGGCCAAGGCCTAACCCGTGGGTTGGGCCTGGCCTGTGAGCAATTTCATTCCAATTAATATTCAATTTTATATCATAGCATATATCCATTAACTATATAAATAAAAACATAATAATGTATTAAAAGATAGATGAGGAGAAAAGCTTTAATACAAGGAAATAAAATTCTAAATTTGACTAGAAATCATAAGATATTAAAAGAGGGACTGGGAGATAAGTTTTAATACAAGGAAATAGCATTCTAAATTCAAATAAAAAACATGTTTTCAACACATATAAAATTTTAACATATTCTAGTCATATTTTAAATCATTCAGAATAATATATTTTAAATTTCAGATAAAAGAATATCAAAAAAGATTTTAGATAACATATTCTAATCTAACAAGATTTTAATCCAGGTAAGATTAAAGATAAACTATAATACAGGAAATATCATGTAAAACAAATATATTTTTAACATATTTAACTCTACAATAAAAACCTTAATTATGGGTCAAAGAATATTATGAAAACTTTAACTAATTACTTTAATACAAAAATTTTGACATTTAAAGAATTGATACATATTTTTCAAACTATAAAACTTTCAACATTTAAAGAATCAAAATAAAAACTAAAACTTTTAAATTTAAGAAAGATAGGGAAACCTACATCTTGTCAACAAGGTGTAACTCCTCGTTCCTCCCGCTGCTAGGCTCTAGGTGAGGAACGAAGGAGAGAAATCCCTCCTTTTAAATAGGAGGAGGTGAGCCTCTATTAAGGAAAATTCATTTTAATTTATGTATTTATTTAATATAAATTATTTTCATTTAATATACTAACAAATATGATATCATCATATTTGTAATACTTAATAGTTATTTCCTTAATTCATATCAACAAACAAGGAAGTAGATTAAGATTTCCTTAAATTATAATAACAAGTAAGGAAATAAAATCAATTCCTAACTTAAATATTTGATGTGATTACAATACCTTAGTTGTGATCTTCAAGAGGATATAGGAGATTGATCCTTGATCTAGTAGGAAATAAGGATTTTTTGGGCAGCTAGAAGGAGAGAATGGTGTTCAAAGGGGGTTTGGAGCTATTTGGGGGAGTGGAGAATGAGTTGGGGTCGGTTCTACCGCCGGCCCTAACTTGGATTTATAAGGGGGCAGGTTGCGGGTGGTGGCACCGCTAGCTGGGCGGTGCTACCACTTGCCACCCTTGACAGCTAGCGGTGCCACCGCTTACAGGCAATGAGCACTGCTCACAAGGTTGTGTGGGGCTGATGTGGGTGATTTCAATTTGAAGGAAGTTTTTGTTTGTGAAGCACACAACCTTATTTATATCGTCATGTAAAAATTCACATCATAAGAGGAGAAGATTCATACGTTTATGATTGATCACATAAAATGCATGCCATACCCAAACATAACTCATATGTTTACAATAAGTTCATGATTCATCATATAAAATTTATACGCTAGCATCGTAAAACTTGTATGAAAAAATGCATATGGCTCATTGTGCACACTATAAGATTATGATTCATGTGAGTGATCCAAAGAAGGTCCGAACATAGATAGATTCATGATCTTGTTAGATAGAATTGGATCCGGAAAAAAAGAAAAAAAATTAAGGAAGGAATGTATCCGATAAATTTAGAAATTTGGAAGATGTGAGAAGGGGAATTCATGCACAAGGGTTCACAAGTTTTAAAATTTGAGAGATCAATGTTAAGTGTTTATCACATAAGATTGCATCATGAACTTATAAATATCATTTTGTAATTGATAGTTTTAATTCTAATGATCCCCGTTTTTATTATTTTGGCTAGAGAGCTTTATGAGTTATTTTGGATCTCTGGTCATAAACCTTGAGCACCCAAAAATAAGATACCATCTCTTGCTCCTAGCTTGTGATGGTATACATTTTTACAAAAGCGGATGATTTTTAGGTACTCATTTGACCATGGGTACCTCAAAAACCGATCGGCTTAACTTATCATTTTGCATGGAGTTCTTTACGGTTTATTTAGGAACCCAAATCAATTTGTGTGGACTACACTTTTTAAATGGACAATGATAAGCTATATGTCCAAGTTTGTAACAAAAGTTACATTTGTTTTGGAGTGAAATATGCAAGATAGGGCATTTAACAAAGGTGGTTGGATTTTGGTGAGAGCTACTCACAAATCTGATTCCACTTCTTTTATGAACGTGACCCTTATTGGCAAGGATCATATTCAAGAACTTACTACCAATCTCAAAATTTTCTAAGGTATCTTTGAGTAGCAAGTTTTCTTTTTTAGGTATTTCTAGTTCATGGCATTTTGTACATAGAGCTAAACTATTATTATGCTCAATTTTTAATTTATCGAAATCACTAATAAGAGAATCATGCTCCTTTTTTAATAATTTATATTTTTTACTAATTATTTTGTATTCATCAAATAAATCATAAAAAATATTTAATAGTTCATCAAATGATAAATTTATGTCTAATGAACTTGCTACCTCATCTCCAAAGGCCATTAGCATATAGTGAGCAACTTGCTCGGTGTTGGTTGGCTCATCTTCTTCGGATATACTTGAGTCATCCCATGTTGCTTTGAGAGCCTTCTTCTTTGGTGTCCTCTTCTTGGCTTAGGGACATTCGCTATTGAAGTGTCTCGGCTTCTTGCATTCATAGTATATTACTTGATCTTTCTTGGGTTCAAATTTATTTTTAGTGTTATTTTTAAATTTGTTCCTTTTAATAATTTTTTTGAATTTCCTTGTTAAAAGTGCTAATTCATCATCAAAGTCCTCATCACTTGATTTTTCTTTCAAGTGGTCTTCTTGTGTTCTCAATGCTATATCCTTCCTGTTCATTGGAAGGGTGTCCTCAAGCTCTTCATGACATTTGCATGTCATTTCATAGGTCATTAGTGATCCAATTAGTTCTTCAAGAGGAAAATTATTTAGATCTTTGGCCTCTTGAATGACCGTTACTTTAGGATCCCAACCTTTTGGAAGGGATTTTAAAATCTTATTAACCAGTTCAAAATCCGAGAAACCTTTACCAAGTCCTTTTAAACCTTTGATGACATCCATAAATTGGGTGTACATGTCTCCAATGGTCTCACTCGGTTTCATTCGAAACAACTCATAAGAATGCACTAAAAGATTAATTTTTGACTCCTGCACTCTGTTAGTGCCTTCATGAGTCACTTCGAGTGTGTGCCAAATATCAAAAGCCATTTCACAAATCATTACTTGATTAAACTTATTTTTATCTAATGCATAAAATAAGGCATTCATAGCCTTTGCATTTAAAGCGAAAATCTTCTTCTCCAACTCATTCCAATCGTTCATTGGAAGAGAAGACTTTTGAAAGCCATTTTCTATAATATTTTATAATTCGAAATCCATTGAAATTAGGAAGATCCTCATTCTAGTCTTCTAATATATGTAATCCATTCCATTGAATATGGGCGGACGGGTAATTGAATGACCCACTAGGTTGCCAACAAATGCCATCTCTCTTGGGTTTAAAACCAAATGAGAGTGAATCTTGCTCTAATACCAATTGTTAGGATCAAGAGCAGCATTAAGAGGGGGGGGGGGGGAGTGGAGGTGAATTAGTGCAGTGGAAAACTTTCATGATTTCATAAAATTGTTCGTTTCGTTTAAAACCGATTTCGACAAAAATGGTTTCGATTCAATCAATTTTGGAGAGAAGTTGAAATTGAAAGATTTTATAAAAGTGAATGAGAAGATTAAGAAGGTTTGTAGTAAAGTAAATTGTACAAATAAAAAGTAAACCAGAATTTAGAGTGGTTCGATCAAGGTGACCTACATCCATTTTCGGATTCCTCCTCCGATAAGGTCACCGGCATCTACTAAAGGCCTTCCTTCAATAGGTGAAGACCGAACACCTCTTTACAGTATTTTCTCCTTTTCCCGGGTTTATGAGACAATCCTTACAAGTCTCACTCCACGAAATCCGGGGTATTGGCGGTACTAATTAATAGATTGATATTTAAACTTAAAGTTTTAAATTTGTAATCTCCCCTTACAAAATTAGCTTATTGATGCTCCATTTGTAAATAGTAAAACTTTTGAATATGGCAATACTTCTTACAATAATAATATTGAATATTCCTTTTATAAGAAGTATGATTGGTATCTTAAATGTTTCTTTTGATTCTGAATATCTGATTTATAGTAAATATGATTATTTGATATATTTCTTACACCACAACCATAACTGCTAGGATCAAGAGCGGCACTAAGAGAGGGGGGGGGTTTGAATTAGTGCAGCAGAAAACTTTTCTGATTTCAGAAAAATGTTCATTTCGATTAAAACTGATTCCAACGAAAATGGTTTCGATTCAATCCGTTTCGAAGAGAATATGAACTTGAAAGCTTTTGTAAAAGTGCAAGAGAGGATTAAGGAGATTTGTAATAATGTAAATTGCACAAATAAAAAGCATAGAGTGGTTCGGTCAATGTGACCTCCATCCACTTTTGGATTCCTCCGCCGATGAGGTCTCTAGTGTCCTCTAAAGGCCTTCCTTCAATAGGCGAAGGCCAACCACCTTTTATAGCTCTTTCTCTTTTTGCCGGGTTTAGGAGACAACCCTTACAAGTCTCACTCCTCTTTCTTGGATGGTTACAAGGCTAAGAGATGAAGGAGGAGAACTCTTCACTTTTACAATACTTTAAGACTCAAGAACTCAAGATTATGCCAATAGCTTTCATGCCTTTTCATGCAGAAAAGGGTGGGATTTTTATATGCCCCAATGACTTCAAAAATAGAGTAAAAAAGTGTCTAATCTTGGATTTTTGAGGTCCTGGCGGTACAACCGCCATTACTGGGCAGTACTACCGCCTGAACCTAACACTAGGTCGTACATCTACTTAGTATGGGTGGTACCACCGCTTGATAGAGCTCGGAGATTGAGCTCCAATGGTACCACCGCTGGCAGTAATAACTGTCGGTGGTGCCACTGCTTGACAAGGGCAGTACCACTGCCCAGAATTCCTCGGAGATTGAGTCTCCCAAGCGTTGCCACCGTCGGCCAAGAATTCAGGGTCCTAGTTGGCCTTGAATCCGGCCCAGACCAACCCAACTTAGGGTCCAGTTGGCACCTAATTAAGTTAGTAGAATTACCTCCCAATCCTAACTTAATTTATGCTCTAACTATGATAATTAAGACATGATTACTACACTTTATGTTCTGGTGCGTCAATTGCTATTCCGGCGAGCTTCCAACGATCTTCCGATGAACTTCCGACGATCTCTCAGTAATGTTCCAGCGGACTCCCGGCAAGCTCTTGGACTTCACGATGATCTTCTTGGCTAGTTCCGACAAGCTTCTTTAGTAAGCTCCTGGACTTCTCGGTCAATTCCGATAAAACTTTCGACGAACTGTAACGGACAAACTTCTAAACAAGATGTTGGATGTAATGCTTATGTCTGTCCGTTGTCTTTTGGCATGTTCATGCCTTGTACAGAATGTAAAGGGGCGGCCGAAGGCTTAATAGTCCCATTTTAGTTGGGTTGGTGGCCTCTTTAGGCTTGTAAATAAAGGTTGTGTCATGTGGACACGTTCGAGAGCTTTTCGGTCTGTAATGGACCATTTTACCCTTTGTTGTGCAACTATTCAGAGCTTGTAAAATCTGTTTGTAATTTGCATTGTCTATGAAGTGTTTTTCGGACATGTTTGCTTGTGGATCCCGATTGAGGCGTTCTCTTTAACCCATTCTCTCTTTTGTTGGTCCTAAGGGACAATGGGAGGCTTCGGGGAGGCTGACCTTTGCGGACGGACGCGCGAGGGTGCCGCACGCCTTAGGCAAAACCAGCTAAGGTCGTGATATTGTGGTATCAGAGCGGGACAAGCACTCATAGAAACACTTGACATGCAAACGTGGGGGACCTAGCGGGGCTGTGTTGAGGGCAGTCAGCACACGCGCGACCGTTTGAGGGAAAACGGGCATGGAGATGTAGGGAAAAGAGTCGCTCAGAGGAGCGGGCATCTGAGATTGGCATTCAGAGGAATGGCCAACCCTTCGCGCAAGAGGCACCACGAGAACAGGCAAGCTTGGAAGAATTTGGAGCGCACAAAGGTTGGGATGGCTGAGTTTGAGCTACGGCTCAACGTTGACAACTTTACTTGATGGTGCTCAAGGCAAGCGAGGCGCTTGGCAAAGGACGAGACCATGCAAAGTGGAATGAGTTGCTCAGCGACCGAAAGAGTTATGCAAAGCTCACAGAGGTGAGGGGAATTGCTAACTCGAAGAATTCGGTACTCATGCATGGGCTTGTATGCGGACGATGGATTGTTCGTGGCCATCCCAAGGCGGTCGAGACTCGGCGCCATGGAGCATTGAAACTTTCTCTTCGACATGCGAAGGATACGTCCGGAGGAGGCTGAAGTGTGCAACGAGTTCAGCATGTTGCTAGGCCTTGAGGGGTGCAGCGGTGGCTGTATTGACGTGGAGGCGCAATCTAGCAAGTGCGTTTGCAAGAGGCAGAACAATGCACAGTTTGTTCAGCAGATCGGAGTAGTCCAAGAGGATGGTGGTCTCCGAAACGAAGAGAGATGTTGCTCCAACGGGACAGTTATCCAGGAGGGATAAGTCTCAGCTCTCCAGAGGGAGAATCATGTGAGACGGACTTCACATGTTGAGGAGGAGTACCTCACAAACAACAACTCCACGAAGCTCGATGGACTGAGCAAGCGGCGAGGAGTCGTCGCATGATCTCGCTTGAGAGAATGCATTGGTGGATGCATTGCGAGATCAAGTGGGGGAGCGACCCAAAGCAACTCAAATGGAGGCACACTTGGAGTCGATATGGAGATCGGACTCAAGGGAGGGCTGACCCGTGGAATGGTGGGCGCGAGGGCCACCATCGACTCAATGCAAAAACGAGGAGCGGAGCAACTTGGGTGTAACTTGGCGAAGTACCCAAGCCGCATGAAGGGAGCCAGCATAGAAGTTGGAACATGGAGCAGAGGCACAGCGCTTTCCCTAGACAGAGGTCAAGGACATGAACTCTTGCAGAGGCAGGAGTAGAATCATGCTGTTCCCTGGGTCCTTCATTCTGACAGAGCGGACTCATCTTGCATGGTGCCAAAGACGAAGGGAGCTTCGGGGCACATGCACCTTATCTCGGAGGAGCATTCGATGGAGGAACTAAGGCGACTCAATTTGCGGAGGCGAAGTTGGGTACAGAAGGCCTTAGCACGGGGCAAGAGGATGCAGAGGCGGGTACTCTTGAAGAATATGCCACAGTGTTGCCATTCGAGTTGCTATGAAGGAAGCGGTGCGCAGTGGAGATTGTGCTGGTAGGGGCAGAGGCCCAGGATCCAGACAATGGTGCACAAATTACATTGAAGTCGGTGGACTTCGGGAGCTACTAGGCGACGGACTGTCCTAGAGCGGTGCTTCATCTAGGTGTGACCCAAGAGTGGGTGGATGAAGGTCGATTGCCAAAGGAGCGAACAAAATCGAAGGTGGAGGAGACCCTGCGATGTATTGGCAGAGGCCACACATGGAGGGTTCACAATTCAAGTTTATTCCACAAGGATCAGAATGCAATGGAGATGTCACCAGGAGGCGACATGGTGCAGTGGATCGTGGTGGAACAGTTCGTGGCAATGCGACACACACGACATAGTCCCGGGAGGGACTTGATCATATGGAGGTATGATCGGGAGCTACTGGGAGCTCCGCTTTGGTGAACAACACGACGGCAAGAAGGGCTATGGATTCAAGGAGTGAAGGCCATGGTACCGCAGAGGCGGGTCTTCCGGGCGTGCACCGAATTTTGCATCGGATGAAAACCTTGGTCATCAGCATATGGGGGCTGGGTTCCACCAAGGGAAAAGTTCGAATGCAAGTACCAGTGAGTCCCATGAGAGGGACTTGATCATGCAGAGGTATGATCGAAGCAGCTGGAGAGTTGGACTGCTCTAGAGCTCATATTCGCTTAAGGGAGCCCGACAAGTCAGAGGACAAGGTCGAGTAAGCGAACGTTGCTACCAAGGAAGCTAAGGAGAACAGAATCGGGGCAAACCCTACAATGTGATGGCAGAGGCCATGCATGGGAGTTGCAGTCTGTCTTTCCATCGACCAAATGGACTGCTTGGGAGAACACAGAGGTGTTGAAGCAGGAGGTCGAAAGGGGCGAGGAAGCGACGACGAGTCCAGAGGGACTTAGCTACCCAAAATCAAGTATCAGTTAGAATGGAGGTGGACTCAGAGGAGTGCCACGGAGACATATCTACTGATCGTGAAGGAAAGGGATGCAGATGCGAGGCGACGGATGGTAGGGCCATGGGCATGGCAGCGCCATGGTACCGCAGAGGCGGGACTTCCGTCAAAGTCATTGATCCCTTGCTCTCACGGAGGGAGAGCGCTTGGTCGTGAAAGGGGCCGAGGAGGTGGAGAATGCAGAGGCAATCTTCAAGTACCGAGACAAGGCTGAAGGGCAGAGGCCGAAGAACTTCGTAAGACCGGTGTCAACAAGTTTCTCATCAAGATAGCCGTAAGTGAAGGACTTCGGGTCATGCAAGAGTGCACGACCAAGGAACGAAGCAGGCAGTACGTGGTGCTGTACCTTTGCTACTCAGTGGAGTAGGCGGTAGGGTTGATGGAGAAGACGGTACAATCCCAGAGGCGACCTCATCTATCAGAGAATTACTCCAAGTTGGGGTGAAAACTTCCTGCATTCCAGAAGTTCAATGGCATTGAGAAGGTGAATCACAGTAGCTAACTCAACGCAAGGAGTGCAAACACTTCAAGTGCTTCAGAAGTGTGAGCAAAGAGCAGGCGAAGGCCAGTAACCAGCTCGATGCATGAAGTACAACCTCGAGGAGGCGGGCGAAGTCAAGTAACCTTGGCCTTCTCAACTCTTAAGAGAATGGGCGAAACCGAGTACCCCAGTTCTCTTATCTATCCAGCAGAGGAGCTCTGCACAAGTTCAAAGACCATTCGAAGATAATGGAAGACAATAGTTGTCAAAATCCTCACCAACGGTGATCAGTGCTACTGAGAGTAGATTGTCCGCTTAATTACCCAACGAAATGCCAATCGAAAGCGGAAGTGATGCGAACCTACTTGGATGTGACAACTAACTGAAAGAAGAGTCAATGAGCAGATTTTGTGGAGGAAGGACCCAAAACTTCAGAAGTTTGCGAGGCGATGCTCGTTAAAGCTCCAACAAGCATCCACCCAGTTCAAGCAGCATGTGGAAATTTTGAGAGACTGGCGCACTAAGGATGGTCTTTTCCTTCATTTGGTGGATTCGCAAGAATCGACAAGGATCAACACAACTCAGCCAACCCCACACCAGAGTCAGAGTCATTGGCGAGTTGAAGCAGCATGGCGGATCAAAGGTTCGACTACTCAGAAACAGCAGCGGAGAGCAGCTGGGAGCCAGGAGGCGCATTGCAGCTGGAGCGGAAGATTGAAGACTCAGCAAAGGCGAAGAGTTGCAGTGTTCACAAAGGCTTCGACGAGGACGTCGAAGGGATAAGTGGGGGAGAATGTAACGGACAAACTTCTAAACAAGATGTTGGATGTAATGCTTATGTCTGTCCGTTGTCTTTTGGCATGTTCATGCCTTGTACAGAATGTAAAGGGGCGGCCGAAGGCTTAATAATCCCATTTTAGTTGGGTTGGTGGCCTCTTTAGGCTTGTAAATAAAGGTTGTGTCATGTGGACACGTTCGAGAGCTTTTCGGTCTGTAATGGACCATTTTACCCTTTGTTGTGCAACTATTCAGAGCTTGTAAAGTCTGTTTGTAATTTGCATTGTCTATGAAGTGTTTTTCGGACATGTTTGCTTGTGGATCCCGATTGAGGCGTTCTCTTTAACCCGTTCTCTCTTTTGTTGGTCCTAAGGGACAATGGGAGGCTTCGGGGAGGCTGACCTTTGCGGACGGACGCGCGAGGGTGCCGCACGCCTTAGGCAAAACCAGCTAAGGTCGTGACAGAACGTCTGGACTTCCGACGAACTCTCGAACTCACAACAAAATCCTGTTCTTGACTCCGAGACTTCATTTTCCTTTATGCCTTGCTATTATAGTTAATCTTACACACATAAAACCTACTTTGATCTAGACAATTATCACAAAGCAAATCAAGTGTTGTCCGACATGTCATTGGTCTATCGGTGCTTCGTCCGAATCTTTGGTGCATCGTCCTCTCTTGCGGCCTATTGCCCAATCAGCCAGTTGACCTCCGCAATTCCAATTTGCTTAGCACAATTTCCGCTCTTCTTGGCCCGATGCCCAAACTCATGGCCCGAAGCCTTCTACCGATATGTCGATCGATCCATCGGCTTGATGTCCAATCTTCAACATATTTTTCTCCGGCCCAATTTGATTCTTCCTGCTTTAATTGTCTCACATATTATGTTTTTAGATATACAAGTTCAAATCATTACAAAATAAATATAATCTCCAGTTTTATCAATATGCAAGCTAGCAAATTTGTTCACCAACTTACAATATGCATAATCACTAAATCATCATTAATTTTAAAGATGTGCAAGATTGTAAATTTTGCAAGTTTACAATTTTGCTTCTAGGCAAGCTAGCAATTTTTTGTGATGTTTAAGATAGCATGTTTTTTCTTCTTTTTGAGAAGTGCACGCTATCAAATTTTCTCCCCCTTTGTCATTGTAAAAAAGAAGGGAATAATAAAATTTTATAATTTTTTTACTTTTACAATAATTTTTAATTTATGACAAAGGTAATGTATCAATCTTATTTCAATATGTTTGTGCATCATTATAGTTTCAAATTAAAATATATATAATTTGAAAACCTTACATTTCATCCTTATTTTATACATGATATCAAAAATAAATCATCACTATAGGCATATCATACATGATACACAAGACATTAAAATTTTTAAGCATTTATCAGTATTTTGATCATGATACCAAACATACATCATTTAAAACATTCATGATATCTTGATTCATGTAAAAAAAAAAATCTCAAGTTATAAATATTGAAAAATCAAGATAAAGCTCATTCAAATTCAAATCATCAAATCAAAATTATTTCAAGAGATTTATAAAGAAATGGACATAGATAGATTCATTAATCTCTCCTTTTTAGATAAATGGTAAGAATAAATATAGGAGTTCAAAATCAAGATGATGATTCATATAAAAAAATATCACAAGTTATAATCATGAGATAAATCATCATTTATCTTCAACTCATTCAACTTGTCAAATCACCAATGTCACTTTTAAGAGATTCATAAAAACATGCATCAACGTTTAAAACCGAAAGTGCAAGGTTTATTACGACAAAGATCAATAAAGCATAAATCACAAAAATTATCATGCTGTTGAATCTCGGATTTTGATGATTAAACCAATTGAAAAGTGTTTATGATTTAATCTACATTTTGAGTGATGTAGGATGTTTCGATCTGGGATAGACAATTAAAGCAGGAAGAATCATGTTGGGTCAGAGGAAAATGTGTCAGAAGATTGGACATCGGGCCAGAGGATTGGTCGATGTATCGATAGAAGTCTTCGAGCCATGGATTCGAGCATCAGGCTAAGAAGAGCAGATATTGCACTAAGGATATCGGAGTTGCAGAGTCAACTGGCCGATTGGGAAATAGGGCACAAGAGAGGACGATGTGCCGAAGAATCGGATGAAGCGTCGAGGGACCAATGACATGCCGGATAACATGATTCATGCTTAATATTAATTGTCTAGATCGAAGTGTGTTTTTACATATGCAGGTTTAACTACGATAGCAAGGCATAAAGCAAAATAAAGTCCAGAAGTCAAGGACGCGATTTCGTTGGGAGTTCGAGAGTTCATCGGAAGTCCAGATGTTCATCGGAAGTTCTATAGGAACTAACCGAGAAGTCCAGGAGCTTGCCAAAGAAGCTGGTCGGAACTTGCCAAGAAGATCATCGTGAAGTCCGAGAGCTTGCTGGGAGTCTGCTGGAACATTGCAAAGAGATTGTCGAAAGTTCGCCGGAAACTCGCCGAAAGTTCGCCGAAAGCTCGTCGGAAGCTCGCCGGAAGAAACTAGACTTACGGATTTGTTTAGCTTACAATATGTTTTAGGAATTGTAGTTAGCACGTAATTGGGTTTGGATTTGGGCCAACCCAATTAGGGGCCAGTTGGGCCCATGTAAGAATTATGTTAGGCCCAATGAAAAGGCCCAAATTGTGCCCCAAGAGATGATACCGTCGTGGCACAGTCTCCGAGACTATGTTAGGAGATGGTATCGCCTAAATTTACCATTGTCATGAAGCCAAATTAGTGCATCTGAAGGGTTGTTCCTGATTGGAATAGCTGTGATAGTCGGCCAAAGTGATAACATTTCAGGAGAAATAGGAGTAGGGAGAAACCAGGTACCATTAGAAATGAACTCGGAAACCTTCCAATCATTGGGAGCCCCAAGGTCTTTTCGTATTCTATCACCAAATAATTGAAATATACTTTTCCCATTCACACAAGGATTGTACCACATATTAGTATTAGTTTCAGTAGATATTGCATAAGAAATATGTTTGATTAGCCAATTCCTTGCCTTTAAATTCGTTTCCAAGCTGCATAGTGGTATGTTCTTGTTGAAATTTTCCAAATCGATTCCTTTGAAAGATACCTAGTAGAAACCCATTGTGACCATAAGGAACATTTGTTTTGCAAAATGTCCCATAATTGCTTTACCAACCAAGCTTTATTCCAATCTCTAGTATTTCTCAGGTTCAGCCCCCCTTCATCTTTCGGTTTGCAGATGCTGTCCCAATTTACCATATGCATTGTCTTATCATTTGTGCCATTCCAGAAGAAGTTTATTAATAACCGTTCAATATCTTGAAGAAGTCCAATAGACAGAAGAAATGCATTAAACCAATATATAGAGTAAGAGTATAACATCGAACGGATGAGTTCAAGTCGTCCTGCTTTTGAAAGAAGCCTATTTTTCCAGGAGGAAATTCTATTCTTTATTTTTTGCAGGATAGGCTGACAGTGGGTTTTGTGAATGCCAGTGGATATGAGTGGGAGATCAAGATATGTAACTGGCAGATTTTCCTCACTAACCCCTAGGGTATGTGCAATAACATTTTTGTCCTCAATGCAAGGGCTCATGTAGACTTTACTTTTTGCATGATTTAACTGAAGGCCAGAAACTATACCAAAATCATTCAGAATAGTAGCCAGGTTTCTTGTTGAAGTTAAATCATTTCGAAGAAAGATAAGAAGATCATCTGCAAAGATTATATGTGATATATGAATAGGGCCAGCATGGGGTACCTTAATACTGCCCTCAGAGACCGCATATTCCAACATATAGCTAAGTCCTTCCATTGCAATTGTAAAGAGATATGGAGAGAGTGGATTGCCTTGTTGGATGCCATTCTTGCTACCAAAAAAACCAATAGGTGAGCCGTTAAGAGTATTGAAAACTTTGGAGTTTCTAAGCAACATTGAATCCAATTAACCCATTGCTGAGGGACGTTCATACCATGGAGCATCTTATAGATAAAGTTCCTATTAACTGAGTCAAAGGCTTTTCGTAGATCAGCTTTAAAATAGATTTTTGTCCCTTTTGCTTTTGAGTGCAGATCCTTGACCAAGTCATTAGTAAGCAGAATATTATGATGTATACTTCTTCCTTTGATGAAAGCAGCTTGATTTTGACTAATTATCTTGTGTATTACCTTTTGTAATCTATCTGCTAACAGTTTGGAGATGATCTTGTAAATAAAGTTGCATAAAGATATGGGTCGATAGGTCTCTAGTGAATCAGCCCCTGCATTCTTGGGAATTAAAGAAATAAAAGTGCAATTCATCTCTCTAAGAATATGACCTGAAGAGAAAAAATGTTGGCAAGATTTAATCACATCATTACTAATAATAGACCATGTAGTTTGGTAAAATTCAGTAGGAAATCTGTCTGGACTTGGGCTTTTGTGCTTTGGTGACTTAAAGACAACTCTTACTATTTCGTCATCTGTAATTGGGGCATTGAGGATAGAAATGGCACTCGAATCAAGCTTTCTAGTTGGCTCCACATGAATATTATTAGGTTGCCCCGCTTAGTTGAGTAAGGAATAAAAAAATTGTTCAGTGTATGCTTTAACCTCATCTAAATTCTCAATAAGATTGTTATCTTTGTCTCTGCATTTCCTGATACGGTTAACGGCTCTTCGAGTAGCAATGGAAGCATAAAAAAACTTAGTATTGGAATCCACTAAAGTAAGCCAACGCTGTCGGGACTTTTGTTTTGCAAAACTTTCCTCCTGCTTTAAGGCTTGCATGAAGTTATTTCTAGCTTCTGTCTCTTTTTCAATAAGATTCTCATCATAGGGCTAAAGTTGCAGCTCATGTTGCATTGCTATTAGTTTCTTTCTGCAAAATTGAACTCGGGTGGTAATATTGCCAAAGGTATTTGTATTCCACTCCTTAAGTGCTGCTTTGTAGGCTTTGAGTTTTTGACATAAGATGTAAGGGGGGATCCATGCACATTAACATTCCAAGCTGATATGATAACATCAAGGAACCGAGGATGAGTACTCCACATGTTGAAGAATCTAAACGGTTTCTTGCCTTTTGGTGTTGCTTTATCTGCGTGTATGTACATTAAAGAATGATCAGAAAACAATGGAGCATCATACTCAAGAAGTGAATCAGGGTAAACTATTAACCATTCTTGATTAATCAGACATCTATCGAGTCGAGCCATTATTTTTCTGTTAGCAGCACCTTGATTACTCCAGGAGAGCCAATTACCCACTGATTTCATGTCAGTCAATGTAGCAGTATCTATGTAATCATTAAAACTCTGAAACTGACTTTCTGAAAGCTGTCTACCCCCCACTTATTCATTTGTGTACCGAACAGTATTAAAGTCACCAAGAACAATCCAAGGTACATTAAGACAGCCATCTACAATGTTAGTTAGATTAAACCATAGTGTATTTCTTTTTTGCATACTGTTTGAAGCATATATACTAGTGAAATTGAATTGACAGCCATTCTTTTTGTCCTCTACCTTAAGATGGATGAATTGATCAGTAGTAGAAATAAACCAAGCATTAATAGAGTTAGGATACCATAAGACCCATATTCTGTCAAAAGTTTCATTTGAGTCGTTGGTAAACATTTCTGCGTCCGGCCATATTAAATTCTTTTGAGCTTGAACGCGTGATTGTTTAATTTTCATTTCCACTAGAATAACAATATCACATGCGGCAGACTTGATTATTCTATTGAGCTCCCGACATTTCTCAGTCTTATTAAGTCCACGAACATTCCAGCATGTTATCTTCATCAGTAATAAACAAATGAAAAAGATGGTAAGGTATTCATCCTACGACTTTGTATGGACTGTACCATCCTTTTTCTTATCCTTTGGTTTTATATTTTCCTCCCGCACAATATCCTTACCTTTTATGGCTTTATTCCTATATTTATCCACTTCATCTACAGCTTGCAGATGTTTAAACTTTAAAATACCTTGAATCATGTGGTCTTGATTGGCAGGGTTTGTTGAAGCATGATAAGATTGTTACGGCATAATATTCTGGTTAGTATTTGTTGGAGCAGCCTGGCTAGAGAGGTTCGTTGGGGCATGAGTTTGTTGAGATAGAATATCCTTGTTAGCGATGTTTGTTGCGGCCTGAGTTTGTTGAGGAAGTATATCCTTGCTGGCGAGATTTGTTTGGGCCTGAGTTCGTTGAGCTATTGTGGATGGATCCGAAGATATTGGAAGAGATGAATTTATTGACTTATGCTTCTCCTGTCCACTAGTACCATGGAAAACTTCTGTTATGGAAGGCTCAGACATTATAGGAAGAGGTAAAGTTTTGGATTTGTCCTTCTGTCCGCGGTGTTGTCCTTGCGAGTCGGAATGCTCAATAGTCTTCGCCACCATTGGTACTACTGCCATTAGAGAAGACTCGCTTTGTTGCTGAGGCGCTTGACGTGGTCGATAGACCTTTGTGGTCAGTTTTGGAGTTTGCTGACAAGCTCTATTTGCATGACCAAAAGATAAGCAATGCCGACATTGTTGCGGTTTCCAGGAATATGAGACATGTACTTTACGAGTGTTCCCGTCAAGATTACGATAGAAAACCTCATTAGAAAGATCTTCGTCGGAAGAAACCAGTACACATGCTCGTGCAAATGCTAATCTCGTCTGAGCTGCTATTGCTTTGTTGATGTAGAGTGGCTGTCCCAGAGTGCTGCATAACTTTGCAATAAAACATCGACTCCAAAGATGTAGAGGAAGACCTTGAAAGGATACTCATAATGGAATAGACTGTAGGCTATCTAACTCCAAATGGACATCAGGAGACCAGCGTCGTAGAATCATTGGATGGCCGCGAATAGTCCATAATCCTTCGAGGACCCGTTGCAAATCTTCTTCAGAGTATAGCTTGCAAACAAAGAATCCGTTCTCCAGCATATAAAGATCAAATGACGATATTCCCTATCGAGTTTTGATAAATGAGGATAGTGGGAAATAAGATGTTTTGAGACCTACCACATAGCCAACAATCGCCATAGACCATGTCTCAAGAAGCTCTGCTGAATCAGCAGTCTCGTATACAACAATCTTCTTATCAGCCTGAACTTCTGGAGTAAAGAATTCCAAGCTTAGATTCGGACTTCCAACCGGAGCCTTGAAGAGGCTAGTCCAAGGGCGAGGGTCACTAGAAATGAGAGCAGGCTGCCACGATCTAGAGCGCGACCTACTTCGATGCTGCTTCGTCGAAGGAGTTTCTCTTTGGAGAGGATATGGTGGAGGAGCAAATTGAGGGGTAATGGTAGGGAGTTTTGCCATCGTATCAACCCTCCTGCCACCGTCACTAGCCCTAGGGGCCATCGCTGCCATGTTTGATCCCTCTTCTGGTCGTCGCTACAGAATCGTCGCCATAGGGAAAAGCCACCGTCACAGTATATCAGATCACCGCTAGAGTACCATCGCCCTAGGGAGATCTGGTCGCTGCTACAGTATCGTCGCCCTTGGGGAGAAGCCGATGCTGCAGGAGATCCGATCACCACTATAGTAAGGGAGATCAGATCGCTGCTACAGTACCGTCGCCCATGGGAGAAAGCCAACGCTATAGGAGTCAGATCACCCTAGGGAGATCTCGTCGCCGCTATAGTGTCGTCACCACTAGAGTACCGTCGCCCTAGATCTGGTCGCTGCTACAGTGTCGTCGCCGCCGCTACAGACTGTGGCCCTAGGGAGATCTGATCGCCGCTATAGTGTCATCGTCCGTCGCCCGTGGGAGAAAGCCGGTGCTGCAGGAGTCAGATCGCCCGAGGGAGATCTGGTCGCCGCTACAGTGTCGTCGCCGCTATAGTATCGTCGTCGCTATAGTGCCGTCGCCCTAGATCTGGTCACTGCTATAGTGTCGTTGCCGCCGCTACAGTACCGTCCCTCACTAACCCCTTATCAACAACAACTCTGGATTGATGTATCTTATAAATATTTGAAAAGTACCTCTTATATCGAGATTTTGGGAATGTTAAGTTTAAATTGTGTAATGATATAAACATGTGGTACATATTGATTTTTTTATTGTATAGATTCTCATGCTTGTGGATTTATGATGTAGTTATGGTTTAGCTAAGTTGGCTTTAGATTTTGTAAATCATCAAGTAATATGATGGTATGATTATAATCTGCACAATTTTTTAAATTATGGATTATAGAAGTGAATTTTGACTTAAGTGTTTTCTTAGCAGCCTCAAATATGTATTTGGATCCTGGATTATTTGTTGAATTATAATATTATCAATTTTATGTTAGTTTCACAAGTCCTGAATGAGAATTAAATTCTGGGGGCATGATAGAGGTGGTATTAGAGCATGGTTTGAGGATCACTGAGATATTTGATATGCACAATATATTGAGGTCTAGTAAACTATATTGATTAGTGAAAATTTTCTTTGAAGTCCTTTAGGAATCTTGGATGACGAGGATATTTGGTCCTCCTACTTCATCTGTTTCTGATTAATTAAGGGGGATCAAAAAAGGTTGATTGGAAATATTAAATTAGAGTGGTACAGTAGAAGTGTGGTGATCCTAATTCATTGGTGGTAGAATAGTTGCAAAATAATGGGCGATGTGAATGAAGAAGATATTTTATGTACAAAATTATTCTAACGATCAAAAGATTTATTTTACCACCTTTATATTAGAAGTAGAGGTTGAGCACTGGTGGAAAATAATAAAAATATGATTGAAAATGAATCAGAAAGTGATGACAAGAGGGTCAAGACATCTGGATTTAAAAAGAAAAGTCACCATAAAAGACTCAATGATGTTGATGGCCTCAATCTAAGTGCAAAATTTTTATCTTATCTTTTCATTGAAGGAGGTATGCTAAATTTAGAGGACTAAAATTTTTTTTTGAGGAGGGGAGAGTGTAACATCCCCCATTTTTAAAATTTTAGTGAATGCTTGTTTATAGATATGAGGATTATTTAATTTTTTTATATTAAATAATTTTATATTAGAAGTTTCTGGCTAGGGACCAAAATATAAATATTAGAAATGTGATATGATATGTGAAAGATGTATATTAGGTTTAGAAAAAAAAAATGGTGGACATGTATCACTATCTAACCAAAGTTTGGTGCCACCTAAGTTTGTTCTATACATGACACATATGCCTCTTTCATGTAGGCTTGCCACCTTGCAAACTTTTTATTATCCATACCTAATAAATTAGATGAGAGATTAAAGGAAAACTTAAGGAGGGATACTTGCTGCAACGAATGTGGGTTTGAGAAGAGAAGGGAAGAAGAATTGAAGAAGAAGAAGAAGAAGAAGAAGAAGAAGAAGAAGAAGCTTTGTTTTGTTTGAGGTTTTTGCATCAATTTCTCCACATTTGAGAATCGAACTCTTTCAAGGTAAGTGTTCTAACCCCATCCCATAATAAATCCTAATCTCTGTTTAAATTTTAAATTCTACATAATTCGAACTATTTCAACTTAGCACCAAACATATCTTTCGTTTTGATACAAATTCATGAATATAAAATTTTTCGGTAATATGAGCTCTATGAATTATTTCAGACCTAATTTTTAACACTAAACTCTGATTTAGGCAAAGCCTAATCTATTTGAAAGTAGACTCAAAGACCCTTATTTTAATACATAGATTGAATTGTTTGGAGTTTAAATGCCTATTCAAACTTCTATTTAAATTAACCCTATAGATTCTGCAAAATAGGTACTGTAATTTCTGACCTTTTGTTGCTTAACTATTTGTAGTTTTATGCTGGGAACTCAGATTCATCCAGAGTATGATTTATTGGAAACTAGACTCAAAATTATTTCTGTACTTACCTAATTTGAAATTTTAGAATACAAATGCAAACTGAAAACATCTATTTTCTTCGACCCTTTGGATTTAGTAAAACAAAGCTGATGTTTACAGACCTTTCACTACGAAATTATTTGTAACTCCCTATTGTGAACTCTAATTCATGCAAAACTTATTTCCTAAAACTAGATTGACACATATTTCAAATGACATTTATTTTGTATAAATTGGAGCATAATTGGTTATCCAAATAATTCATAAAGTCTGCTTCTCAAATTCTATCAGAATCGACCTTTGATCAATTTCACCTATTCTTGTTCCGTCTCTTTGGAAACTGATTTCATCCAAAATCCTTCCTTAAGTTGAGCTTTATATTATTGGTTTGAATTCCTATATACTTGTTAGAACCCTTGCAGATTCTAAACATGGGGTTGATCTCTTTAGGGGATCGGCCTCCTTGGAACTCTATAGGGGTTCCTCCCTCCAAGTTGTTGCTCAAAGGCTGCAGAAAAGATTCATCTATTGCTTAAGAAAAGAAAAGGAATACATGGCTATTTATAGGACTTCTAAATCCTAACTCCTAATAGGACTCCTACTTAGGACTCTTACTTCTATCCAACTCCTAATAGGACTCCTACTCAAGACTCCTATTCCCTTATAACTCCTAATTCTTCTCTAAGAAAAAACCTCCTACATGAATGTCCCTCTCAATTAGGACTCTCCTAGCTAGAGTCCTAACAGAATGTCCCTCTCAATTAGGACTCTCCTAGCTAGAGTCCTAACAGACCCGCCCTCTTCAAATCAGCCTTGTCCTCAAGGCTGAGATTCCATGAACTCAGGGAACTGGGTCTTCAGCTCCAAAAAGTACTTGAGGCTTTTATAGTCCGTTTTAATTTGAAATCGTCGGCCGATCAGGTAGGGTCTCCACCTCGTTACTGCATGTACAATGGCGAGCATCTCCTTATCATATACTGACATGTTTTGATGGGAGGGAGATAATGCCTTGCTAGTGTATGCGAGTGGTCGACCATTTTGCATGAGAACGACTCCAATTCTGACTCCAGATGCGTCGGCCTCAGTGATGAAGGGTCTATTGAAATCTGGTAGCGCAAGCACCGACATCGTTGTCATGGCTGCTTTAAGTTTGTCAAAGGCAGCAGAGGCTTTGTCCAACCATTGGAAAGCATCTTTTTTCAGTAAAGAAGTGAGTGGTGCACTGACCTTCCCATAGTCCTTAACAAATTTTCGGTAGTAGCCCATTAGTCCAAGGAACCCCCGCAGTAATTTCACATTTATAGGTTTCGGCCAGCCTTGCATTGCCTCAATTTTTGTTGGGTCTATCGCCACTCCTTCAGATATTATATGCCCAAGGTACTCTACTTTTTGCTGGAGAAAGCTGCACTTTGGTTGGTTAACAAAAAGAGTATTCTCCCGAAGGATCGTCAAAACAATCCGTAAATGCTGAAAGTGAGTCTCAAGAGAAGGGCTGTAAACGAGAATATCATCGAAAAATACCAGTACAAATTTACGAAGAAAGCTCCGAAAAATATCGTTCATGAGACTTTGAAAGGTTGAAGGAACATTAGTGAGTCCAAAAGGCATTACCAAGAATTCATAATGGTCATCATGTGTGCGAAATACAGTTTTTAGAATGTCATCGTCACATACCCGAATTTGGTGGTAACCGGATCGGAGGTCCAACTTCGTGAAGACTCGAGCTCCTTTCAATTCATCAAGAAGTTCATCCATCACTAGTATTGGGTACTTGTCCTTGACGGTGATACCATTTAAAGCTCGGTAGTCGATGCACATCCGTCAAGTTCCGTCCTTCTTGCGTACAAGTAGCACCGGTGAGGAATAGGGGCTGCAACTTGGCCAAATCACCCCTGTTTCAAGCATCTCCTTTACGATCTTTTCAATTTCATCTTTCTGGAGGTGAGGATATCAGTACGGTCGAGTGTTCGCTGGTGGTTGTTGAATCTTGTATTTTGATGATGAAACTACTTGATATATGTTTATGATTTAATCTGCGTTTTGAGTGATGCAGGATGCTTCAATCAAGATGAGACAATTAAAACAAGAAAATCATGTTGTGTCGGAAGAACATGTCAGAAGATTGGACGTCGAGCCGGTGGATCGGTCGACGTATCGACAGAAGGCTTCGGGCCATGGACTCGAGCATCGGGCCAAGAAGAGCGGGTATTGTGCCAAGGATATCGGAGTTGCGGAGTCAACTGGCCGATTGGGCAATAGGCTGCAGGAGAGGACGATGCGCCAAAGAATCGGACGAAGCGTCGAGGGACCAATGACATGCCGGACAACTTGGTTAATTGCTTAGGATTAATTGTCTCGATCGAAGTTTTGTTTTAAGTGTGCAGGATTAACTACGATAGAAGAAAGAAATGCAGCAGGAGTTGCGTCGGAGTCAAGACAATGATCACGTTGGGAGTTCGAGAGTTCGACGGAAGTTCAGACAGTCATTGGAAGTTCTGCGGGAACAAATCCGAGAAGTCCATAAGCTTGCCAAAGAAGCTCGTCGGAACTCGCCAAGTGAATCGTCGCAAGTCCAAGAGTTTTCCGGAAGTCCGCAGGAGCATCATCGAGGGTTCATCGGATGATCGACGGAAGTTCGCCGGAAGCTCGCCGGAAGAAGTGATTGACGCACCGGAGCAAGTTACAGTAAATGTCTTAGAAAAATCGTAGTTAGCACATTGATTAAGTTGGAAATGGGAGGTGATCCCATTAACTTAATCTTGGGGCAATTGGGTCCTTAAAAAACCCAAATTGGGCCGAATGGATCAACCCATTCGGACCCTAATTTCTGCCAAGCGGTTGAACCGCCCAAGGCAGGAGGTTGCACCACCTGGGCTCAGTCTTCGAGCGAGACTGGGAGGTGCAACCGCTCAAGCCAGGCGATGGCACCGCCTGGGGCTCAGTCTCCGAGTGAGACTGGGCGATGCAACCTCCGTTGACAGGAGGTGGCACCGCTTGAGCTCAGTCTTCGAGCTCTGCCAGGTGGTGCAACCGCCTCAGTCAGGAGGTGCAACCGCCTGAGCTCGGTCTTCGAGCTCTGTTAGGAGGTGCAACCACCCCTGATTAAGTTAATGGGATCACCTCCCATTTCCAACTTAATCATTGTGCTAACTACGATATTTCCTAAGACATTTACTGCAACTTGCTCCGGTGCGTCAATCGCTTCTTCCGGCGAGCTTCCGACGAACTTCCGTCGATCATCCGATGAACCCTCGGTGATGCTCCTGCGGACTTCCGGCAAACTCCTGGACTTGCGACGATCCACTTGGCGAGTTCCGACGAGCTTCTTTGGCAAGCTCATGGACTTCTAGGATTTGTTCCCACAGAACCTTCGACGACTATCCGAACTTCCGTCGAACTCTCGAACTCCCAACGTGATCATTGTCTTGACTCCGGTGCAACTCCTACTGCATGTCTTTCTTCCATCGTAGTTAATCCTGCACACTTAAAACAAAACTTCGATCGAGAAAATTAATCCTAAGCAATTAACCAAGTTGTCCGGCATGTCATTGGTCCCTTGACACTTCGTCCGATTCTTCGACGCATCGTCCTCTCCTACAGCCTATTGGCCAATCGGCCAGTTGACTCCGCAACTCCGATATCCTTGGCACAATACCCACTCTTCTTGGCCCAATGCCCGAGTCCATGGCCCGAAGCCTTCTGTCGATATGTCGACCGATCCACCGGCCCGACGTCCAATCTTCTGACATGTTCCTCCGGCACAACCTGATGTTCCTGCTTTAATTATCTAATCCTGATCGAAGCACCCTGCGTCACTCAAAACGCAGATTAAATCATAAACATATATCAAGTAGTTTCATCATCAAAATACGAGATTCAACAGTTCTCTGGTTTGCATTTTATTCTTGCCATTTACATACTACAAATTACTTAGATAGTCACTACGCTTCCTTACGCTTCCAAATTATTAAGTTTCCGAAATCAGTTTTCACGTCAGAAATGGTTTTATCGCAATGAGATTTTTTGAAGACGTAGATTTTACCGCTGCATAATTCACCCCCCCCTCTTAGTGCCGACTTATGATCCTAACAAGTGGTATCAGAGCCTCATTATTTCTCAATTGGTTTAACACCTAAGAGAAATGGATCATTTCGGCTTTCAAGAGGGTTACTCTCTCATTCATCCTTTCTTCTTCAATAGGATGGATTACACTTATTGGAAAACTCGAATGAGAGTTTTCTTGCTTTCTTTGGATTTGAATTTATGGCACATTATCAAATCCGGCTTTAAAAGGTCTTCTTTTCCAATGAAAGATTGGAATAATTTAGAGAAGAAGACCTTTTCTTTAAATGATAGAGCTATGAATGCTCTATTTTGTGCTTTAGACAAAAACGAGTTTAATTGGGTTTCTATGTCTGAAACGACTTTCGACATATGGCACATTCTTGAAATCACACACGAAGGCACAAGTAGTATTAAGGATTCTAAAGTTAATCTTTTAATACATGATTTTGAACTTTTTCAAATGAAAGCGAGACTATTGGAGACATGTACACCTGTTTTATAGATGTCATCAATAATCTAAAAGGACTTAGTAAAAGTTTTTCGAACTTTGAACTCGTTAACAAGATCTTAAGATCACTTTCTAAAACTTGGGAATCGAAAGTAACGGCAAAACAAGAAACAAAAGATTTAAATATTTTTTCACTTAAAGAACTAATTGGGTCTTTGATGACCTATGAAATGACTAATGTGACACTTGACAAACATGAGAACTACCTTCCAAAGGATAGGAAGGATTTGGGACATAGAACATTTGAAGACCACTCGAGCATAAGCTCAAGTGATGGTGAACTTGAACTATAAAAGGAATTTAAAAAGTTGAAAAAATAAAAATTTAAGAACAAAAAGAATGAAACTACTTGCTTTGAACGCAAGAAGAAGAACAAAAATTGGGATGAATCGAGCTCCTCCGAAGACGAGGAGAAAATCAAGAAAGACGAGGTGGCAAACTACGCCTTAATCGCTTTCAAAGATGCGGTAATCGAAATCCCTCTAATTTACTTTGAAATTACATGATGCTTTTCATGATGCTTTTTTTTTATAATTTAGTTTTGAATTAATTTACTTAAAAATTAAATATTTAAAAATAAAAATGTAAAAATATGATCATGCTCGTAATTTTGAAAATGATAATGAAAATTGCATGTTTTATGTTAATGTAATAAAATATTAGATATAAATCTAATGATTGTATACCGAGTAAGATTAATCTTATGTATGTGTTTGAGAAGCAAGAATGTATATTTTGATGATTTCCATATTGCTTTTCAATGACGATGCATGGCTTTTGTATGGAAGGCTTGATATTTTTCTATGAACCTTGTCTTTATTTTTCAAACATGATATATAGTTTTTACATAAGAACAAAAATTTGAGCATGCTAATATAAAGTCAATCATATAAATTAAAACTAAAGAAGTTTTAGATATATATAAGAATCATTCAAAATTATGTTCAATGAAACCTTGCTTGATGTTGTAATGAAAATATTGAAGTTTTGATATCATGATTTGATGATTTTATACATGAGATTTTAAAGTTATAAATGATGATTTTTGTGAGTTATTGGACTTGATGGTTTTTATGATGAAATTCATTTTTCAATCCTAAACGTTAATGCACATTTTTATTTGGCATAAAGGAAATAAATCACATGAATTTAAATAACTAAAAAGAGAAAAGCATTATTCTTGAAAATTATTTTTCTTTATATTATTGATTTGTATGAATCTCTTGAAAATGATTTTGATTTGATGATTTGAATTTGAATGAGTTTTATTCAAATCATGATCTTGATCTCTTGAAATTATTTGAGATCTTTTTTAATCATGATCTCTTATTTGGACTCCTATGTTTCCTTTTACCATTTACTAAAGAGGAGATCTATAAAACTAACCATGATCTTGATAATTAGGTTTTTAACTTATGTAAGATAGTGGAATGAACTAGAGAAAAAACTAATTGGTTCTGAAATCTAAATAAGGCATTTTCACTAGGTGCTCAAACCAAGTAAATCATCTCTAGGGTGTGTAATACCCTACCTTCATAAAAAAAAAAAAAACGTCTATCATAGTACTCAACTTAAAGAATTTTCTCCCGAATGGTTTAGAATTTAGGATCACTTTGCTTCCTCCTATTCTCCTTTCCCCTTCTCCTCCTCAGATAACAAGCCTAGAGATTTGAGGAGCATCGTTGGAGCCCTACTATGTGGATCACTACTAGAGAGAATGACATTTGACTTCCTTTATCCTCTCCTACAAATCTATAGGGATTTAGGGATATACGATCTCCCTAGGTAACACAATATTTAATGTATACAGTTTTAATTTTTATTGATTTTGCACAAGAATCTTTGTACGACAATGAACACATCTTTGGAAAATTTTGAGATTTTATTTTTTGTTCTTTCGTTGCGCATGTGATATTGCCCCCCAGATTTCCCCACAATGGTCTAAGAGGACAAGTTGCCTTGCCCGTGGGATGTCCCATCGTGACCCCTCCAATGTTTAAGTTAGAGGGATGAGGGAGGAGAGAGTTAATAGTATTCATAAAAGTGTAGTGTTCACCCGCTTGCCCCTGTTTAGCCTAGGCTTAGTTTTTATACCTGGGCATATGACAGCAAGGACAAGGATTGGTGAGGGTGCCCCCACCCTGATTGTTAGGGGACAATAATGGAGGTGGCTTACTGACATGTTATCTTGAGGTCGACATTAACATTAGGTGATCGGGATGATATTTACTATCTAGTCTTTTAGTCGCTTTGAGTTAGATAAGGAGTGATCCCTCCTTTAGTCGTCTGAAAGGGAGATGTCGGGGAGGCAAACCATGCCATCGATTACTAATGCAGGGGCGTGCCCCTTTCTTCAACTGTGGTGTCAGCCAGGAGTGGGTCTTGCGGGCTTTCTTTGGGAAGTCGAGACAGATATGGATCACGGGTTGATCCCCTGTCAACAGCTGCAAAGAGTTGATGGGGGCTCCCATACTTTTACTTAGGTGGCCTCCTCAGTTTGGATGGTGGGATGAGTTAGTGGTGCTAGTACTTTCTCTCAAACTTAGTATGCTTATATAATCAATTCAAGTGTATATCACTAGTATCCTCCATATACTATGGTATTTGAAACTATAAATTTAAATCTTGATAAAATACTAGTATCAATAATCTATTGGTTTGATATGATCATATATTGAGCAGTTCATAGACATGTACCACCTAGTATCATCCAAAAGGATCATATATAAATAATACAGACCAATATTATACCATGTTTGGAACCATGTATTTAGGTAGACATAAGGTCCTACAAAATAATATATGTAAAGATAGGTGTATTTATGACTTGTATGGCTTGAAATGTTTTGGAATGATGCATGCAACACTTATGCTTTTATTGTGATAATATGTGTGATGCATATGATGTGTATCATGATCAAAATGTTGATAAATACTTAATGTTTTAGTATCATGTTGTTGAATCTCGGATTTTGATGATAAAATCAATTGATGGGTTAATAGATCTAATCCATATTATTGAGTTAAGTGTGTAGGATTAACTATGATAACTAGAAAACATAAAGCAAGAATACTGGAGTCAAGTTCGATGGACGTTTAAGAGTCCGAAGAATCGTCGGAGATGTTGCCGGAACCAACCGAGAAGAAATCGGGAACCTGTCGAAATTTTCGGAAGTTCGCCGAAGAGATCGTCGGAGGTTCGCGGAGATCACCGAGAAGGCTCGGCTACTCGTTGAAGTCGTCACAAGATCAGGAGCTTGCTAGGAGTCCGTCGGAAGAAATCCGAGGGCATATCGGAAGTCCGCCGGAAGTTCGTCGGAAAGCTCGCCGGAACAAGACTCGACGTTCGCGGTTGAAAACTTGCTTGGGATGTTCTTAGTTATGTAGTTCACATGTAATTAGGATTAGGATTAAAAGATAATCCTATATCCTGGTTAGGGGCCAACTGGGCCCAAAATTAGACTTGGTTTGGGCTAAATTTAAAGCCCAACCAGTGTACCGAAGGGTCTGGCGATGGCACCGCCAGACTGGGCGATGGCACCGCTTGGCTAGGCGGTAGCACCGCCAGTATACGGTCAGTGTCAGACACTGACAAGCGGTGACACCGCCACTGACAGGCGGTGGCACCGCCAACATTGGAAACCAAAGATAATTCAAATTTTGGAGCCCAAATTTGAATCCTCTTGAGGCCTATAAATACCCCTCAATTCACTGAGATTACAACTTTTTGAGTAGCAAAGATTGAGAAAAAGGTCTTAGAAAAGTCTTAGCAAGTCTTGTTTTCAATTTGCTAGAGTGTTCACCTCCTTCTTTCTTGCTGAAAATTTGAAAGAGTGTGAACTACTTGTAAAAGGTTGTAAGAGGGGTATTTGCCCTTCCCCTTCAAGAGATTTGCTAGTGGAAGGTGGGAGCCTCATCGAAGAGGGCCTCGCAAGTGGATGTAGGTCATTTGACTGAACCACTTTAAAATCGGCGTGATCTCTGGTTTGCATTTTCTTATTGCTATTTACATTACTGCAAACCTTCTTACGTGCTTTATTTCCTCATTACCTTTGCTGCATACCTTTACGAACACACGTTCAAGTTAAGCTTTTCAAGTTCGGTTTTTATCGTACGAAAGATTTTTCGAAACCAACGTTTTAATCCGCTGCACTAATTCACCCCCCCCACCTCTTAGTGCCGCTCCGATCTAATAGTTGGTAGCAGAGCTAGGCTCACTCTCATATTTAGTTTAATACCCAAGAGAGATGGCTTACTCCGGTATACATGAGGGTCATTCTATCACACGTCCACCCATATTTAATGGGTCGGATTATACTTATTGGAAGACTCGTATGAGGATCTTCCTCATTTCCATGGATTTTGAGCTTTGGACTATTGTTGAAAACGGATTTCAAAAATCTTCTCTTCCGATGAGCGAATGGAATGAATCGGAGAAGAAGGTTTTTGCTTTAAACGCAAAGGCTATGAATGCCTTGTTTTGTGCACTAGACAAAAATAAATTTAATCGTGTTTCAATTTGTGATTCGGCTTTTGATATTTGGAGAACTCATGAGGTCACTCATGAAGGCACTAGCCGAGTGAAAGAGTCCAAAATCAACATCCTTGTGCACTCTTACGAACTTTTCCAAATGAAACCAAGTGAGTCCATCGGAGACATGTACACCCCCGGTTCATGGATGTCATCAATGGACTCAAAGCTCTTGGTAAAGATTTTACTAACTTTGAACTAGTAACTAAAATCTTAAGATCCCTCTCTAAAAGTTGGGATCCAAAAGTTACGGCCATTCAAGAGGCTAAAGACCTTAAAACATTCCTTCTTGAAGAACTTATTGAGTCTCTAATGACCTATGAAATGACATGTCAAGCTCATGACGAGCTCGAGAATGTTGAATCTCGTATTTTGATGATGAAACTACTTGATATATGTTTATGATTTAATCTATGTTTTGAGTGACGCAGGATGCTTTGATCAGGATGAGACAATTAAAGTAGGAAAATCATGTTGTGCCGGAGGAACATGTTAGAAGATTGGACGTCGGGTCGGTGGATCGGTCGACGTATCGACAGAAGGCTTCAGGCCATGGACTCGGGCATCGGGCCAAAAAGAGCGGGTATTGTGCCAAGGATATCGGAGTTGCAGAGTCAACTGGCCGATTGGCCAATAAGCTGCAGGAGAGGACGATGCGTCGAAGAATCGTACGAAGTGTCGAGGGACCAATGACATGCCGGACAACTTGGTTAATTGCTTAGGATTAATTTTCTCGATCGAAGTTTTGTTTTAAGTGTGCAGGATTAACTACGATGGAAGAAAGACATGCAGCAGGAGTTGCGCCGGAGTCAAGACAATGATCACGTTGGGAGTTCGAGAGTTCGACGGAAGTTCGGATAGTCGTCGAATGTTCTGTGGGAACAAATCCTAGAAGTCCATGAGCTTGCCAAAGAAGCTCGTTGGAACTCGCCAAGTGGATCGTCGCAAGTCCAGGAGTTTGCCGGAAGTCCGCAGGAGCATCATCGAGGGTTCATCGGATGATCGACGGAAGTTCGTCGGAAGCTCGCCGGAAGAAGCGATTGACGCACTGGAGCAAGTTGCAGTAAATGTCTTAAGAAATATCCTAGTTAGCACAATGATTAAGTTGGAAATGGGAGGTGATCCCATTAACTTAATCTTAGGGCAATTGGGCCCCTGAAAAACCCAAATTGGGTCGAATGGATCAACCCATTTGGACCCTGATTTCTGCCAGGCGGTTCAACCGCCTCAGTCAGGCAGTGGCACCGCCTGAGCTCAGTCTTCGAGCTCTGGCAGGAGGTGCAACCGCCCCTGACAGAGGTGGCACCGCCTGGGCTCGGTCTCCGAGCTCTGGCTGAGCGGTGCAACGGCCTCAGTTAGGAGGTGGCATCGCCTGAGCTTGATCTTCGAGCTCTGGCAGGAGGTGCAACCGGCCCTGACAGGAGGTGGCACCACCCAGAGGCTCAGTCTTCGAGCTCTGCCAGGCGGTACAATCGCTCCAGTCAAGCGGTGCAACCGCCAGATCCCGGAATTCCGGGAATTGATAATTTTGAGCTCCAAATTCAAATTGGGTTGGGGCCTATAAATACTCCACCCATTCAGCACTGAAAGGCAATATACAAACACCGAAATCCTGATCTTATTCTGTGATTCTTAGAGCTCAAAATTGTTGTAAAGGCCAAAAGTTCTTCTCCCTCTTTTCTTCCAAGTTCTGATCTTTAAAGAGAGGAGAGAAAATTCTGTAAGGGTTGTCTCCTAAGCCCGTCAAAAGGAGTGAAACTGTAAAAGGGTGGTTGGCCTTCGCCTATTGAAGGAAGGCCTCTAGTTGACGTCGGTGACCTCGTCGGTGGAGGAAGCCAAAAGTGGAGTAGGTCAAGATTGACCGAACCACTCTAAATCTCGGTTTGCATTTACTTTGAGCATATTATCTTTACTGCAAACCTCCTCTAAAGCTTTCTGCTTTCTGCGCATATATGATCGGGTTTCAAGCTTTGCACTTGTCGAATCAACGTTTAGACATAAATCTGTTTTTTTGTAAGATCATCATATTTCAGTTTACATTTACGTTTTGATTTCTATCATAACTACAAACTACCTTTATATCCTTGCTTAAACTGCATCTCGCCTAATCAAGTGATTTACGAATCAGCATTTAGACGTAAATCAGTTTCTTCGTACGAACGTCGTATTTCAGTTTGTGCTTATCTTCTGGTTTTCATCATAACTGCAAACTGCCTTCATAGATTGACTTTAACATCATCTCGCTTGATCTTAAGTTAAAGTAATCTTAGAATCGGCTTTCACACCGAAATCGTTTTTATCGTTCAAACATTTTTTTATCGTTGAAAGATTTCCGTTGCACTAATTCAACCCCCCCCCCCCCCCCCCTCTTAGTGCTCTTGATCCTAACAGTGGCTTGCCCGGAAGGATTGGAATTCAATGGTCATGTTGTCGAGAAGGAGGAAGAAATCAGTGATAATTTCTTGGTCTTGCAGTAATAGTTTCACCTGCGGGCATCTTTGGTCGCACTTTAGGATTCTACCGTCGGCAACCTTTACATCGAACTTGCTGCAACCTTCAATATGCAGTGCCATCCGAGCAGCAACCTTACTATTCAGGAAGTTATTAGTGCTACCGGTGTCGATGAGAACAGTGATCGGTTGTTGTTTGAGAAGGCCTCCAACTTTCATCGTTTGCGGGTTTTAGTAGCCGGCTAGTGCATGTACCGTAATGTCGGTCGGCTGTGGCTCTTCTTCCATATCTTCTTTTTCATGTTCAAGGCTCTCTTCTAGATGTTCAATGACCTCTTCTTCTATTGGTTCAATCATAAGAAGTCTACCTTTTTTACAGCGATGCTCGCGGCTCCACGGCTCGTCGCAATGCCAACATAACCCCTTCGCAGATCGCTCCCGGAGTTCTTCTCTTGTTAACCTTTTCGGTGCATGGACTCGGTTGATAGTAGGGGGAGCTGAGGGCTTTAGTATTGTAGGTCATGGAGTGATCCTAGTCCTCCGGGCTTCATGGTTCAATCGCTCCTCTTGAAGTCGTGCGAAAGAGATGGCTGCCATAAGCGTGTATGGTCGTCGCACCTTAATTTCTCCCCGGATCTCTGACTTTAAGCCCTCAATAAAGGTCTCTAATAATTGTTTTTCAGACCAATCACGAGTTTGATTAGATAACCTTTTAAACCTGGTTTGGTACTCCTGAATGGTGGAGGTTTGTCAGATCTTTGCTAGTTGTCCGTCAATGTTCTCGTACTAAGTTGGTCCGAAGCGGATCAGTAGTCCTTCTTTGAATTGTCACCATGAAAGGACTCTATAAGTGTGTTCAAACCAGTCAAACTATTGTATGGCATCCACTTCAAGATGTATAGCTGTAATTTCCATCATGGATGCATCCACAGTTTTATGGTACCGAAAATATCACTCCGCGCGCGAGATCCAACCAATTGGGTCTCCTTCTTCCCATCTAGGGAAGTCCACTCTCATGCGTGAATAGTTAGGGTCGGTCAAAGAGCCTCCCCTCTCTTGGAAGTCATCTCTTTGGGCATGATGTGATTGGTTAGAGCTCTCTCCTTGATGTGATTTCTTCGGGCTTGGTGGTCAGCCCAAACTGAATTCGGTAAGGAGAGTCCGAATCTTATCCTCCATTCATGCCTCAAAAGCTTCAAATTTAGCATTGATTGCCTCCTCAGATGCCATAGTATATGACTCCAAATCTGTGATGTTAAGATCTCTTTTTTGTTGATGGGTTAAAGGCATGTATAGGTTTGATAGAAATCAGTAAAAGTTTGCTGAATAATTGTGTTGTCTTGTAAGAGCATAATTATCGTCGAAGAAACAGCGGTTTCTCGATGAAATCTCCACCAAAAATTTGAGAGATTTGAGGAGGGAATTGACAGTAATATCTTAGTTTATATGACAAAGAAAATATAGTATCAAGATCAAACAAACAGTGCTATGCGGTTGAAATTCTGCAATGTATCTTTCGTTGTAGAGATGAAAACTTTGTGACGAAAAATTTATGCAGCAATATAGGAACAAAATTTTCTTTTTTGGATTTTCGAATAGGGATAACTAAATTGCAGCAGTAGTAAGATAGGAAACCAGAACCTGTTGCAATTCATGGGATGATCAGCGGTGGTGGAGATGATGGCGGAATTTGGCGACGATCTTTTAAGCAATTGTGGTAATTGCTTTGGACAGTTGTGGAGGGTTGATGGATGGATGTGGAAGGGCAGCGAGATGCCAAGAACGCTGCTCTGATACCAAGTGTTAGAACCCTTGCAGATTCTAAACTTGGGGTTGATCTCTTTAGGGGATCGGCCTCCTTGGAACTCTATAGGGGTTCGTCTCTCCAAGTTGCTGCTCAAAGGCTGCAGAAAAGATTCATCTATTGCTTAAGAAAAGAGAAGGAATACATGGCTATTTATAGGGCTTCTAAACCCTAACTCATAATAAGACTCCTACTTAAGACTCTTACTTCTAACCAACTCCTAATAGGACTCCTACTCAAGACTCCTATTCCCTTACAACTCCTAATTCTTCTCTAAGAAAAAACCTCCTACATGAATGTCCCTCTCAATTAGGACTCTCCTAGCTAGAGTCCTAACAGAATGTCCTTCTCAATTAGGACTCTCCTAGCTAGAGTCCTAACAATACTCTTGTCCTTCAATTACTTGTATACCTGATTCTATTATATAAAGTTCATGTTTGTATCACAATGTTTCGTATAAGCACATGCATTCCGTTATTCTGCATGTGTTTCCGATATGTCCCAATTTATTATTCACAATACCCTTTTGTACTCTGGTATTTATAAAATTATTTGGACCTTTGCTAGAAATAGTAAAGGGATTATATGGACCTTTGCTAGAAATGGTAAAGGGATTATCTGGACCTTTGCTAGAAATGGTAAAGGTTATATGCTTAGAGCCTGCGATACTCTAGATTATGTTTGGGGTCCCACTTCACCTTCTATCTGTTTGATATGATATCCAAAGCTTTTGTTATACTCTTCTATGTGTGCTTTGGATAATAATGAAAAGTATACAATGTCAAATTCGATGTTGAGCTTCTATTTGGCATTTGTTCTTTGATATGTTCCGAAATGCTTCATATGCAATTGATATGTAACATTTCATACACCATTGATATGCCTTGAAATGCTCCTTGAATCAACTTGAAGCTTATAAATACCCCTCTCATCCCTAGTTAAAGCACACAAGCACAGAGTATTCAAAAGTGAGAAAATGCTACTGTAATCTCTTTAGAATCCTCCTCTTTAAGTCTAAGTGTTAGAATAGTTTGAGAGAAGTGAGTGCTTGTAAGGGTTGTCTTTTAAGCCAGGGAAAAGGAGAAGGTGTCACGCCCCTCCTGAATTTAATTCTCATTCAGGAGGTGTGAACCTAACTCAAAATTGATAATATTATAATTCAACAAACAATCCAAGATCCAATCACACATTTGAGGTCACTAAGAAAAACATTCAAGTCATTCACCTCTACAATCCACAATTCACAAAACTTGTGCAGTTTATCATCATACATCATGTCATTAGATGATTCTTAAAATCCAAAGGCAACTTAACTAAACCATAACCACATCATAAATCCATAGTTGTGAGAATCTATACAATTAGAAACCAACTTGTACCACATGTTTATATCATTCATTACATAATTTTAACTTAACATTCCCAAAATCATAACATGAGAGGTACTTTTCAAATATTTACAGGATACATCAATCTAGATTTGTCATTGATACACACAAAAGGAACTTATACAACATCAACATATCAAGTACAAAAGATTAGCCCCAAAATCTTCTAGCTTCCCACTGCCTCAACCCAAACTACATATTTTTACGAGCGATAAACTATCCTGAAAAATTTATATATCAACGGGGTGAGCATATAAAGCTCAGCAAGTGACTAACATATCCATAGCAAAGAGGATAGGTTTCAAACAAATAAAGTATCAAAATACAAAGCAGAGATACAAGATGAAACAGTAGCATGTTTTGTTTGAATGCAGAATTACAATGTCATATCGTTCGAAGCACGTTTTGTTCATACAATTGAGAAAAGGTAATTGGAGCATATCATTGGCATAAGGAGCATATCGATGACATATGGTAATTTCAAGGTATAACAAAGACGTAAGGAGCATTTTGGATATCATGAATGCAGAATTACGATATCATTTCGTTCGAAGCACGTTTTGTTCATACAATCAAGGAAAGATAATTGGAGCATATCATTGGCATAAGGAGCATATCGATGACATATGGTAATTTCAAGGCATAACAAAGACGTAAGGAGCATTTTGGATATCATGAATACAGAATTACGATGTCATTTCGTTCGAAGCACGTTTTGTTTATACAATCGAGGAAACATAATTGCAGCATATCATTGGCATAAGGAGCATATCGATGACATATGGTAATTTCAAGGCATAACAAAGACGTAAGGAGCATTTTGGATATCATGAATTCAGAATTACGATGTCATTTCGTTCGAAGCACGTTTTGTTCATACAATCGAGGAAAGATAATTGGAGCATATCATTGGCATAAGGAGCATATCGATGACATATGGTAATTTCAAGGCATAACAAAGATGTAAGGAGCATTTTGGATATCAATAGCATATGAAACAGTTCGGAACATATCTATAGTGAATGAAATGCTTCAGAACGTATCAATGGCATATGAAAATATTTCGGAAGCATAAGATGCATTTCAGAACATATCAAAGAACAAATACGAAAACATATATCCACTATGTTTTTTTTTTAACTTAAATCTGAATCTTTCATAAATTATATCAAACTTCTAATATTTACTCTTAGGTCCCTAGCCATAAACTTTTAATATAATATCATTTAATATAAAATAATTATTAAATAATCCTTATTTTTACAAATAAACCTTTTACTAAATTTTTAAAAATGGGGGATGTTACACTCTCCCCTCCTTAAAGAAAAATTTAGTCCTCTAAATTTATCATACCTCATTCGACGAAAAGATGAGGATAGGCTTTCATCATTTCTTCCTCAAGCTCCGAAGTTGTTTCCTCTCCAGAATGAGATCTCCAGATCACTTTAACTAGAGTGATAACCCGATTCCTCTAGATCTTTTCTTTTTTTTATTCAACAATTTGAGTGGGCTCTTCCACATAAGATAAGTCTTTATCAATCACTATCGGCTCATACTTAATGGTATGAGAGGGATCAGGTATATACTTTCTGATCATTGAAACATAAAATATATCATGGATATGGCACAATGATGGTGGTAAGGCAATCCTGTAAGCGACAGAACCAACCCTCTTAAGAATCTTAAAAGGTCCAATAAATCTTGGGCTTAACTTTCCTTTCTTCCCAAATCTTATAATGCCTTTAGAATGGGAGACCTTCAGGAATACAAAATCCCCAATTTGAAACTCATTATTTCATCTTCTGTTATCAGCATAACTCTTTTGACGACTTTGAGCAGTCTTTAACCTTTTTCTTATAAGTTGAATTTTCTCAGTAGTCTCTTGTACTTTTTCTGGTGCTAATAACTTTCTGTCGCCAATTTCTTCCCAACATATAAGCGTCCTGCACTTTTGCCCATATAAAGCTTCATAAGGAGCCATCTGAATACTTGAATGATAACTATTATTGTAAGTGAACTCAATAAAAGAGATATCTTTATCCCATTCATCTTTCCAATCCATAACATAGGCTCGAAGCAAATCCTCAAGTGTTTGAATGGTTCTTTCTGATTGACCATTAGTTTGAGGGTGATAAGCAGTGCTAAACTTGACTTTAGTGCCAATAGATTCCTATAACCTTTTCCAAAATCTAGATAGAAATCTGGAGTCTCTGTCAGAGATGATCTCCTTTGGAACACCATGAAGTCTTACTATTTCATTGATATATAAATCTGCAAGTCTATCAAGAGAATAAGTCATATTGATTGGTAGGAAATATGCAGATTTCGTTAACCTATCAATGATAACTCAAATAGCATCATGCTTTCTAGAAGTTTGGGGTAGTCCTGAAATAAAGTCCATGGTAATACATTCCCATTTCCATTCAGGAATATCTAAAGGTTGCAACAAACCTCTAGGTCTTTGGTGTTCTGCTTTGACTTGCTGACAAGTCAAGCAATTTAAAACATATATTACAATCTCTTTCTTCATGCCTTCCCACCAATAATGACTTTGGAGATCTCTATACATCTTAGTGCTATTAGGATGCATGGTGTACTTTGAATTATGACCTTTCCTCATGATTTGATTTTTGATATCCGAGTCATTTGGAACACATATTCTATCCCCAAATCTCAATAGGTATCCTCTAAAACTCGAAAATTCAGTTTCAATCCCTTTTCTACTTCATTCCTTAAGCAAATCAAGCATCGATCTCATAGTTGTCCTTCTTTAATTTGTTGAATGAGATCAGATTGCACTTGGATGGAGGCCATTAATATCATTGAGTCTTGCCCTTTTCTTATAACTTTCAAATCATAATTCTCTTCTGATAACTTCCATTGCTTTACAATCAAAGTCGTCATAAAACTTGTAGATTTTTCTACAAAGGGCATCTACTACAACATTAGCTTTACCCGGGTGATAACGAATGGTACAATCATAATCCTTTAGAAGTTTTATCCATCTTCTTAACTAACACTGGAGCACCCCATGATGAAACACTAGCACCGGAGCACCCTTATCTAATAGTCCTTGTAGTTGCTTTTTCAATTCCACTTACTCAAATGGTGTCATTCTATAAAGAGGCTTAGATATTGGAATTGTCCCAATGACCAAATCAAACGCAAATTCATCCTCTCTGTCTAGAGATAATCTAGGCAAGTTATCTTAAGATACATTAGGCAAGGAGGTGAATCATGTCCAATACTCTCAAAATAAAAGATGGGATAATCTAGTATACAAAAAGTGATCATTTTGTATAACAATCTATACTGGTATGATTGGAAGATAGTCAATCCATACTTAATATAATATCAAAACTTCAAATATCTAGGAGAACTAAATCAGCAAGAAGTTCGTGTTCTCCAATAGAAAACAAACAAGATGACCAGATCGAGTTTGTTATCAAACAATCCCTAATAGTCGTATTTACATAGAGCATATAATCCAGTGGTTTAGGTTGAATGCCCATGTGATAAGCAAAATATTACGAATCAAATCATAGATGAGACACATGGTCAAACAAATATTTGCATTCTTTCAAAAACATGAATAGTACTTTCGACCACTAGTTCAGAAACTTTAGAATCATATTCCGTGATAACATACACTTTGACATGGATTAATGATTTATGAGGTAGTTATTCTTTCTTCTTATTCAAAGGGCAGTTTTTTATTTAATGATCTAACATTCCACAAGTAAAATAGGCTCTAGTCACCCTACGAATACAAACTTTTTTCATAATTTAACTTGCATCTTACACAGGATTGAATTTTTTTGTGGTGACTTCCCTTTTCAAATCGATGATGTCTTGACCCTCATGTTATCATATTCTAATTCATTTTTAATTATTTTTATTTTTATTTTTTTAGTAAACTTGTCCTTACTATTCCTGTCCTTGATCTCCAAAAATTCTTTTGATCATCAGAACAATTTCGTATATCAAATATCTTCTCTAATCGCATCATCTAATTTTCTGCTATCAATGTATTAGGTTCACCATGCTTCTACTACGCTACTCTGATTTAATATCCCCGATCAACCCTTTTATCGCACTTAATTAATCAAAACTAGATGAAGTAGGAGGACTAAATGTCTTCATCATCCTAGATTCCTAAAATGCATCAAAGAAAATTTTCACCAATCACTATAGTTCATCAGACCTCAATATATTTTTCACGTCAACATATCAAATATTTCAGTGATCCTCAAACCATGCTCTGATACCAACCTGTCACGCCCCTCCCGAATTTAATTCTCATGCAGGAGGTGTGAACCTAACTCAAAATTGATAATGTTATAATTCAACAAACAATCCAGGATCCAATCACACATTTGTGGTCACTAAGAAAAACATTTAAGTCATTCACCTCTACAATCCACAATTCACAAAACTTGTGCAGTTTATCATCATACATCATGTCATTAGATGATTCTTAAAATCCAAAAGCAACTTAACTAAACCATAACCACATCATAAATCCATAGTTGTGAGAATCTATATAATTAAAAAACCAACATGTACCACATGTTTATATCATTCATTACATAATTTTAACTTAACATTCCCAAAATCATAACATGAGAGGTACTTTTCAAATATTTACAAGATACATCAATCTAGATTTGTCATTGATACACACAAAAGGAACTTATACAACATCAACATATCAAGTACGAAAGATTAGCCCCAAAATCTTCTAGCTTCCCACTGCCTCAACCCAAACTACATATTTTTGCGAGCGATAAGCTATCCTAAAAAATTTATATATCAACGGGGTGAGCATATAAAGCTCAGCAAGTTACTAACATATCCATAGCAAAGAGGATAGGTTTCAAACAAATAAGGTATCAAAATACAAAGTAGAGATACAAGATGAAACAGTAGCATGTTTTGTTTGAATGCAGAATTACAATGTCATATCGTTCGAAGCACGTTTTGTTCATACAATCGAGAAAAGGTAATTGGAGCATATCATTGGCATAAGGAGCATATCGATGACATATGGTAATTTCAAGGCATAACAAAGACGTAAGGAGCATTTTAGATATCATGAATTCAGAATTACGATGTCATTTTGTTCGAAGCACGTTTTGTTCATACAATCGAGGAAAGATAATTGGAGCATATCATTGGCATAAGGAGCATATCGATGACATATGGTAATTTCAAGGCATAACAAAGACGTAAGGAGCATTTTGGATATCATGAATGTAGAATTACGATGTCATTTCGTTCGAAGCACGTTTTGTTCATACAATCGAGGAAAGATAATTGGAGCATATCATTGGCATAAGGAGCATATTGATGACATATGGTAATTTTAAGGTATAACAAAGACGTAAGGAGCATTTTGGATATCATGAATGCAGAATTACGATATCATTTCGTTCGAAGAACGTTTTGTTCATACAATCGAAAAAAGATAATTGGAGCATATCATTAGCATAAGGAGCATATCGATGACATATGGTAATTTCAAGGCATAACAAAGACGTAAGGAGCATTTTGGATATCAATAGCATATGAAACAGTTCGGAACATATCTATAGTGAATGAAATGCTTCAGAACGTATCAATGGCATATGAAAATATTTCGGAAGCATAAGATGCATTTCAGAACATATCAAAGAATAAATACGAAATAGAAGCTCAAACGTCGTACTCTAGCATAGTGCATGTGAGGTTTAACTCAGTGGTGGCTACATGCCGTGATGAGTTCTCGACTCCATCCATGGGTAGCCCTTTCCTACTCGAGCCCTCTCACCCTACCCAAGTGCTAGGTCGGCTCTAAATTTCATATCAAACAGATAGAAGGTGAAGTAGGATTTCAAACATAATATGGTCCATCTGTTTCTGAATGACCACCAAACATAATCTAGAGCATCGCGGGCTCTAAGCACATACCCTTTACCATTTCTGGCAAAGGTCCAAATAATCCCACAAACACCAGAGTACAAAAGGGTATTGTGAATAATGAATTGAGATATATCAGAAGCACATGCGGAACAACGAAATGTACATATGCCTTTCGAGTCAATACAATACAAACATAATCTTTCATAAATGTATTCAGATTTAAAAGAAAACAAATGCAAGAGCATACAAGGATTTCAAGAAATAACATATAGCTCAATTGAAATAAGAAAGTTAGGTGAATTCAATGTCTAAAGAAATGAAACTGGAAGAGGCACATATCGAAAGTAAATGCGGAACAATGGGATGCATGTGCCGAATCATTACGATGCAAACATGAACTTTAGATGATAGCTGTAGATGTACAAATAAATAAAGGACAAAAGTATACAGGAATTTAAGGTAATAATGTAAAGCTTAACTGAAGTAAGAGTTTTTGCCGAAATCGATTTCCAAATAGAAGAAACAAGGAAAGCCGAAATCGACCAACGCTCGATTCTGGCAGAATTTGATAGGAACATTATATAAACTATTTGGATAACCAATTATGCTCCAATTTATACAAACTAGGTGTCATTAGAAAGCTTTGTCAATCTAGTTCTAGGCAAATCAAGTTTTACAAGAATTGGAATTTATAACAGGGAGTTATAGATAATTTTATAGCGAAAGGTCTGAAAATATTAGCTTTGTTTTACTGAATCCATAGGGTCGATGAAAGCAGATGTTTTAGTTAGTAATTGTACTCCAAAAATTTCAAATCAGATATATACAGAAATAATTTTGAGTCTAGCTTTGAATAAACATACTTTGTATGAATCTGAGTTCACAGCAGAAAGTTATAAGTAGTTAAGCAACAAGAGGTCAGAAATTTTAGTCCCTGTTTTGCAGAATCTGTAGGGTTAATTTAAACAGAAGTCTTAGTAGGCATTTAAAATCCAAATCATTCGATCTTAGTATCAAAATAAATATTTTTTTGTCTACTTTCGAATGGAATAGGCCTTGTCGAAATCAGAGTTTATTACAAAATGTTATGACCGAAACATTGCATAGAGGTCAGATTACCAAAAAATTACAGATTGCTTTATATCAAAACGAAAGAAGGTCTAGTTCTCAGTTGAAATATTTCAAATTTTGTAGAATAAAAATGGAAACAGAGATTAATGTTACTGTGGGATGGGGTTAGAACACTTGCCTTAAAATTATTTGAATCCAAAATATGAGAAAATTGATGAAAAACCTCAAGCTCTTCTTCTTCTTCTTCTTCTTCTTCTTCTTCATCTTTTCTCAAACTCACGTTGGCTACAACTCTTCAGGTTTGTTTTCTTTAACCTTTCATCTAATTATTTGGGTTTTGGCTAATGCAAAAGTTGCAAGGTGTCATGCATGCATGAAAAGGACTAGGTGTCATCTTTAGAGCAAAGATAAGTGGCACCAACCTTAGGTTAGCTAGTGACACATGTCCACTATATTTTTTTTTTAACTTAAATCTGAATCTTTCATAAATTATATCAAACTTCTAATATTTACTCTTAGGTCCCTAGCCAAAAACTTTTAATATAATATTATTTAATATAAAATAATTATTAAATAATCCTTATTTTTACAAGCAAACCTTTTACTAAATTTTTAAAAATAGGGGATGTTACAGAAGAGGGGGTGTAAAAAGGTGATTGACCTTTGCCTATTGAAGGAAGGCTTCTAGTGGACGCCGGTGACCTCGTCGGAGGAGGAAGCTGAAAGTGGATGTAGGTCAAGATTGATCGAACCACTCTAAATCTCGGTTTGCATTTTATTCTTGCTATTTCGTTACTACAAACCTCTTTAAGTGCTTACTGCCTTCAAGCTATCTTTACGAATACACTTTCAATGTTATTATCTTTATGAAAGAGCTTTATAGGCAGCTCGGTATCAAAAGGTCAGAATCTCAGAAGTTGCACAGATTCGAATCGTTACGTCTAAACAGGAGATATATCAAATGTAAGGTTAGAACAATTCAAAGTTCCTCATATTCAAAGCAAATGTAGAGATAAAATTGCAGTGAGGAAAGATCAGGATACTTGCAATAGGAAAGATTAGTACAATTATAGGAGGAACGAATTCGGAACTTGCAATAAGAAATATCAGAGTAATTATAGGAGAAACGATCAGGGAACTTGCCTTTCAAATATTTTGATCTGAATATCCAAGGAAGGTGTCAGTCCAATCCTTCTACTTTTCCTCCATGTCCTCTCTCTGTTTCGTTTTGTGCTCCCGTTTTCTTCCTTTCTTCGCAACTACATCACGTGTAGAACATCGAGGCATAGTCACCTACTCTCTCTTACTCGCATTCCTTCTTTTTCTTTCCCAAACGCAGCTGCCACAGCCGCCGCCGCTGCCACAATCGCCGCCCCGTCCACCGCACTACCTTCCTTCCTCCCTTTTCTCGCAGACATAACTGCTGCATACGCAGTCGCTGCCGCTGCGGCCGCAATCCCATCCGCAGCCCCTTTTTCCTCGTTTACTTTCTTTTCTTTCCCAGCTGCAACTGCCGCAGTCGCAGTCGCAACCATGGCCGCAGCCACCACAGCCGCATCCTCTTCTTTCTCCCCTGCTCTATTTCCTCTCCTTCTCTTCCAGCTGCAGCTTCCACTACCACAGCTGCCTCTCCTTCTCCTCTTCCTCTCTTCTTCCCTTTTCCTTTCTCTTCTTCTTCCTTTCCTTCTCTTCTTTCCCAGCTGCACTACTGCAGTCGCAGCCTCAGCCACGACCACAGCCTCTTCTTCCTCCCTTGCTCATCTTCCTCTCCTTCTTCTCTTCCAACTGCAGCTGCCATCGCCGCAGCCGCAGCCCCTTCTTTCCCTTCTCTTCTTCCTCTCCTTCCCTTCTTCCTTTCTCTTCTATTTTCCCTGCCATAGCTGCAGTTGCCACAGCCGCAGCCGCAGCTACTTCTTTCCCTTCTCCTCTTCCTACTCCTTCCTTTCTTCCTTTCTCTTCCTCTTTCCCTGCCATAGCTGCAGCTGCCACAGCCGCAGCCACAGCTACTTCTTTTTCTCTTCTTCTCCTTCCTCCCCTTCTTCTCCCCGACGAACAGCACTTCCTTTCCTCTGTTTCCTCCTGCAGGAAACAGAGGTGCTGCCTCTTCACCCGCTTCTACTTCTCCTCGTCTTCCTCACCATCTCTTCCCCTCCTTCTCTTCCAGCTGTAGCTCCCACCGCCGCAGCCGCACCTCCTCCTTTCCCTTCTCTTCTTCTTCTCCTCTTCTTCTTCCCTCCTCCTCCCCGGCGTCACACACACCCTCTCCTCTGTTTCTTCTGCAGGAAACAGAGGTATCACAACCTCTTCTCCTGCTTCCTCTTCCTCTTCTCTTCCTCTTCTTCTTCTTCTCCTCTTCGAACGCCCCACACCTCTCCTCTGTTTCCACCTGCAGGAAATAGAGGTGCTGCAGCCCTAGCTGCTGCCACCTCTCGCACCTCTCCCTCTTCCCTCTCTTTTCCCTCTTCTTCTCCTTCTTTTCTTCTCCTCTTCCCTTTTCCTCCCCAATGCCACACACCTCCTCGCTACAGCCTTACCGCAGCTATCCTCCTCTCTTCTTCTTCTTCTTCTTCTTCTCTTCTCCCTCTTCTTTCTCTCTTCTTCTCCCCACGCCCCACAGCTCCTCGCTGCAGCCCTTGCTACAGCCACCTCTTCTTCTTCTTCTTCTTCTTCTTCTTCTCTTCTCCCTCTTCTTCCTCTCTTCTTCCTCCTCTCTTCTTTTCCCTCTTCTTCTTCTTTTCTTCACTCCTCACACCCCACCGCTTCTCTCTGTTTCTCGAAGAAACAGAGAGAGCGTGGGAGGCGTTGGGATAAAACCAAAATTTTCGATTTTCTTTATTTTCTTCTTTTTACAACTTAACAGTTTAGTCCTTGAAATTTCCATATTTACATATAGGTCCTCCGATTTATAAATAAATCTTTATTAATCATTTACAAAAGTAAGGTATATTACATACGTAGTAATTTTCGTAGCTGCAGCCTCAACGACTCTGCGTCATCTTCATGGTCGCTACCTTCACCAACTACATCTTTTCCATTTCGCCTTGCCATGATCTCTAGCCTTTAGCTCTGATACCAAACTGATACCAACTACATCTTCAACAACCCTTCATGCATAGGAAATTTTGAAATTAAGTGCTTTACACCCGCTAACCAACTCTATTAATGTATTCCTTAGCCACGAAGAAAAGCACCATGATATAGCTTTACAACTGCCAACCAACTCCATTAATGTATTCCTTTGTGCAGGGAATATGCTAATGAGCTATCTTATCTGAGTAGGTTGAGTTGAAGATTATGTAGCAATATTGTTGGCTGAAAAAAATATCATATTATCAGTATGGTCCATATGAACAAATTGTAGTAAATTAGACACTCCCATGTCAATCACCCCTGGTTGAAAAAGACTTGTCCTCAAGTTCTTGTTTGTTTCGTCATCATGATTATAAAAAGAACTTAAATCAGCCACATTAAATGTTGGGGATACTCCGTAAGCTTTAGGTAGCTCAATCTCATAAGCATTTTTGCCAATTCTCTTAAGCACCTTGAATGGACCATCGGCCTTAGGTTTCAGTTTTCTAAACTTTCCCAGCGGAAACCTCTCCTTCCTTAGATGAATCTAGACCAAATCACCTGCATTAAACTCCACAAGTTTTTTATGTTTGTTAGCAGCTTGCATGTACCTCTTATTTTGTTTCTCAATGGTTGCTTTCACACCCTCATGCAGCTTCTTTATCTGCTTAGCTCTTTCATCAGCATCTCCACTAAATTACTTTGTTGTAGAATAAGGGATTAAGTCCAAAGGACCAGCAGGATTAGCACCATAAACTACCTCAAAAGGACTTTTACCAATACTATGATGCATAGAATGATTGTAGGCAAACTCAATTTATGGAAGAATGATATCCCATTGCTTAATATTCTTGCCAACATAGCTTCTAAGCAAATTTCCCAAGCTTCGGTTTGCTACCTCAGTTTACCCATCGGTTTGTGGATGATGCGAGCTGCTGAAATTCAAAGAAGTACCTAGCTTCCTCCAAAGAGTTCTCCAAAAATGACTAACAAATTTTGAATCTCGATCAGACACCATAGTTCTTGGAATACCATGTAATTTCACAATCTCCTTAAAATATAAATCAGCAATATGAGATGCATAATTTGATTTATTGCACGGAACAAATTGAGACATTTTTGAAAATCTGCCAATAATAACCGTGATAGAATTCTTGTTCCTTTGAGTTCTTGGCAGTCCCAAAACGAAATCAAGACTCACATCCTCCCATGGAGTATTTGGCACTGGCAATTGAGTGTATAAATTAGAATTTTGACTTCTTGTTTTTGTCAAATGACACAATCGGCATTGCTTCACATGTCTATCGACATCTCTAAACATTTTAGGCCAATAGAAATTTGATTGAACAAGAGCTAGAATTTTGTCCCTACCGAAATGTCCTCCCAAAACATCACCATGAGCTTCAGCTAGAATTACTTGTCTCAAAGAATAAGATGGAACACACAAAGTATTAGCTCAAAAAAGAAAAAAAAAAGAAAAAAACCAAAAAATGATTCAAATTAGGGCGACGGTATTATAGCGGCGACGACACTATAGCGGCGACCAGATCTAGGGCGACGGTAATGTAGTGGCGATGACACTGTAGCGGCGACCAGATCTCCCTAGGGCAATCTGACTCCTACAGCGTCGGCTTTCTCACACGGGTGACGGGCGACGACACTGTAGCGACGATCAGATCTCCCAAGGGCGATGTACTGTAGCGGCGGCGACGACACTGTAGCAGCGACCAGATCTAGGGCGACGGTACTGTAGTGGCGACAACACTGTAGCGGTGACGAGATCTCCCTAGGGCGACCAGACTCCTGCAGCATTGGCTTTCTCTCACGGGTGACGGTACTGTAGTAGCGATCTGATCTCCCTTACTGTAGTGGTGATTGGATCGCCTGCAGCGTCGGCTTCTCCCCAAGGGCGACGATACTGTAGCGATGACCAAATCTCCCTAGGGCGACGGTACTGTAGCGGCGATCTGATATACTACGGCGGTGGCATTTCCCTATGGCGACGATTCTATAGCGGCGACCAGAAGAGGGATCAAACATGGCAGCGACGGCCCCTAAGGCTGGCGATGGTGGCGGGAGGGTTGATAGGATGGCAAGACTCCCTACTGTTACCCCTCAATCTGCTCCTCCACTATATCCTCTCCAGAGAGAAACTCCTTCGCCGAAGCAGCATCGAAGTAGGTCGCGCTCTAGATCGCGGCAGCCTGCTCTCATTTCTAGTGACCCTCGACCTTGGATTAGCCTCTTCAAGGCTCCAGTTGGAAGTCCGGATCTAAGCTTGGAATTCTTTACTCCAGAAGTTCAGGCTGATAAGAAGATTGCTGTATACGAGACTGCTGATTCAGCAGAGCTTATTGAGACATGGTCTATGGCGATTGTGGGCTATGTGGTAGGTCTCAAAACATCTTATTTCCCACTATCCTCATTTATCAAAACTTCTTCTAGAATGGCACAAATGATAAGACAATGCATATGGTAAATTGGGACAACATCTACAAACCGAAAGATGAAGGGGGGCTGAACTTGAGAAATACTAGAGATTAGAATAAAGCATGTTTGGTAAAGCAATTGTGGGACCTTTTGCAAAACAAATGTTTCTTATGGTCATAATGGGTTTCTGCTAGGTATCTTTCAAAGGAATCGATTTGGGAAATTTCAACAAGAACATACCACTCTGCAGCCTGGAAAGGAATTTTAAAGGCAACGAATTGGCTAATCAAACACATTTCTTATGCAATCTCTACTGGAACTAATACTAATATGTGGTACGATCTTTTTGAATGGGAAAAGTATATTTCAATTATATGGTGACAGAATACGAAAAGACCTTGGGGCTCCTAAAGATTGGAAGGTTTCCGAGTTCATTGCTAATGGTACCTGGTGTCTCCCTACTCCTATTTCTCCTGAAATGTTATCACTTTGGCCGACTATCACAGCTATTCCAATCAGGAATAACCCTTCAGATGTACTTATTTGGCTTCATGATAATGGCAAATTTAGTGCCACATCCACATGGAATCAAATTAGGTAAAGAAATAACAAGTGGCTCCCAAGCAGTTGGACATGGGATCGACCGGGATCACAGAGACATTCCTTATGTACATGGCAGGCCCTTCTGAATAAACTACCTACAGTAGACAATATGAAAAGAAGAGGTATCCATCATGTTAACCGATACTCCCTTTACATGCAACAAGAAGAAACTGTTGACCATCTCCATTTTGCTTGTGACTATACTAAATGGATGTGGAAGGAGATTATCCAGCGATTCAAACTCAATAGAATGCCGCAACCAAACTTGCATCAAGAATTAGCTGACCTCATGCAATGATTTTCAAGAAAATGGCCTCTTACACAATTGACAAAGGTTATATTCAGATGCGCTATTTGGTGGATGTGGAAGAAAAGGTGTAGCAGAATCTTTGAGTGTCAAAACATAAACAATGCTCAGCTCTTGACAGAGATTATTAAAGACTCAAGATCATGTATGGAGAACGATCTCAAAATGGAGCACCTTACACAGAGAGAAAAAGATATTTTTATCAAATTTAATTTTGCTATTAGCTAAAGATCTTGGGCATGATGTCAAAAGCTATACTCACAGGAAATCTTGGCATATCTGGACTTTAAATTTTATTTGTTGGACACGGTTAAGAGTTATAGTCTACAATATGTGTAGTCATAACTATCGCATGAGTACTCTATGAGTTACCTAGCTTCGTCTATAACTTGTATAGACAAAGCTATTTTTAGAAACTTTACACAAAATCAATTTAATTTTACTTATAAAAAAAATTAGCTCAAAAAAGAAAACCATCAAAGATAAAAAATTGTTGAAAGGAACCTAATTTACAATTCTGCCATATCGATCCGAAATCCACATCATTCTCATATGGATCTTTGAATGTTTCAAATCCAACCACTTTGACTTCCATTGCTGATAATAAAGAATGCTTTCTGCTCAATGCGTCAGCAACTATATTTTGAACACCAGATTTATGCTTGATTGTAAAGTTGTAAGATTGTAAAAACTCCACCCAAGCTGCATACCTCTTGTTTAGCTTGTGCTGGTGATTAATGAACTTTAATGCCTCATGATCAGAATATAGAACAAATGGCTTGGCAAAAAGATATTGACTCCAATGAGACAAAGCTCGATAAATCATATAAAACTCCTTATCATAAGTAGAGTATTTCTTTCTCGTATCATTCAGCTTTTAACTAAAAAATACAATGGGCTTTCCGTCTTGACTCAAAACAGCACCAATTCCCACATTAGATGCATCACATTCAACTTCAAACATATTATCAAAATTTGCTAGAACTAAGATAGGAGCTTCAGTAACCTTTCTTTTCAAAACCTGAAAAGCATCGTTAGCTTCACTAGTCCATTTGAATTTATCACATTTCAGAAATTCGGTGATTGGAGCGACAAAAGAGCTGAAACCCTTGATAAATCTTCTGTAAAACAAAGTTAAGCCATGGAAACTCCTCACATCATGCAACGAAACAGATGTTGGCCAACTGAGAATAGCCTCTACCTTACTTTGATCCATCATGATTCCATCTTTTGAAACAACATGCCCTAGAAAGACCACTAGAAGTAAAGAAATCAAACTTCTTTATATTAGCATAAAGCTTTTGATGCCTCAAAATAAGAAAGATCTATTTTAGATGATTCATATGCTCCTCTTCGCTCTTGTTGTACACCAATATATCGTCAAAATAAACTACAACAAATATTCCAATGCATGGCTTAAGTATGTGATTCTTAAATCTCAAGAAGGTGCTAGGAGCATTAGATAGCCCAAATGGCATAATCAACCATTCATATAAGTCTTCTCTAGTTTTAAATGCTGTTTTCCACTCATCTCCGGGCCTCATTCTTATTTGGTGATAGCCACTCCTCAAATCAATTTTTGTGAAAATATAAGCACCACACAATTGATCAATTAAATCATCTAACCTTGGAATAGGAATGCGATAGTCCACTGTGATTTTGTTGATGGTGCGACTGTCTACGAACATTCTCCAAGAACCATCCTTCTTAGGCACTAATAAGGCTTGAACCGCACAAGGACTCATGCTCTCCTGAATTAATCCTTTTTTCACCAATTCATCAACTTTTTTTTTTTTGATAAGTAAAAGTAAATTGATTTTGTGTAAAGTTTCTACAAATAGCTTTGTCTATATGAGTTATAGATGAAGCTAGGTAACTCGTAGAGTACTCATGCGGTAGTTATGACTACACATGCTGTAGACTATAACTCTTAACTGTGGCCAACAAATAAAATTTAAAGTCCAGATATGCCAAGATTTCTTGTAGGTATAGCTTTTAACATCATGCCCTAGATCTTTAGCTAATAGCAAAATTAAATTTGATAAAAATATATTTTTCTCTTTGTGTAAGTTGCTCCATTTTGAGATCGTTCTCCATACATGATATTAAGTCTCTAATAATCTCTATCAATAGCTAAGCATTGTTTGTGTGTTGATACTCAAAGATTCTGCTACATCTTTCCTTCAACATTTACTAAATAGCACATCTGAATATAACCTTTGTCAATTGTGTAAGAGGCCCTTTTCTTGAAAAACATTGCATGAGGTCACCTAATTCTTGATGCAAGTTTGGTTGCGGTATTCTATTGAGTTAGAATCGCTGGAGAATCTCCTTCCATATCTATTTAGTATAGTCACAAGCAAAATAGAGATAGTCAACAGTTTCTTCTTATTGCATGCAAAGGGAGCATCAGTTAACATGATGGATACCTCTGCTTTTCATATTGTCTATTGTAGGTAGTTTATTCAGAAGGTCCTGCCATGTACATAATGAATGTCTCTGTGATCCCGGTCGATCCCATGTCCAATTACTTGGGAGCCACTTGTTATTTCTTTACCTAATTTGATTCCATGCGGATGTGGCACTAAATTTGCCATTATCACGAAGCCAAATAAGTACATCTGAAGGGTTGTTCCTGATTGGAATAACTGTAATAGTTGGCCAAAGTGATTAATATTTCAGGAGACATAGGAGTAGGGAGACACCAGGTTCCATTAACAATGAACTCGGAAACCTTCCAATCTTTGGGAGCCTCAAGGTCTTTTCATATTCTGTCACCATATAATTGAAATATACTTTTCTCATTCACCCAAGGATTATACCACATATTAGTATTAGTTCTAGTAGAGATTGCGTAAGAAATGTGTTTGATTAGCCAATTCCTTGCCTTTAAAATTCCTTTCCTAGCTGCAGAGTGGTATGTTTGTTAGGACTCTAGCTTGGAGAGTCCTAATTGAGAGGGACATTCATGTAAAACTGTTAGGACTCTAGTTAGGAGAGTCCTAATTGAGAGGGACATTCTGTTAGGACTCTAGCTAGGAGAGTCCTAATTGAGAGGGGTATTCATGTAGGAGGTGTTTTCTTAGAGAAGAATTAGGAGTTGTAAGGGAATAGGAGTCTTGACTAGGAGTCCTACTAGGAGTTGGTTAGAAGTAAGAGTCTTAAGTAGGAGTCCTATTAGGAGTTAGGGTTTAGAAGCTCTATAAATAGCCATGTATTCCTTCTCTTTTCATAAGCAATAGATGAATCTTTTCTGCAGCCTTTGAGCAGCAACTTGGATGGAGGAACCCCTATAGAGTTCCAAGGAGGCCGATCCCCTAAAGAGATCAACCCCAAGTTTAGAATCTGCAAGGGTTCTAACACCTGGTATCAGAGCAGCGTTTTTCGTGTCTCGCTTTCCTTCCACAGCCATCCATCAACCCTCCACAACCATCCAAAGCAATTCCCATAATTGCTTAAAGGATCGTCACCGAATTCCGCCATCATCTCCACCACCACGGACCATTCTTTGATCTCCCCGTAAATTGCAACAGGTTATGGTTTCCTACCTTACTGCTGCTGCAATTTAGTTATCCTTATTCGAAAATCCAAAAAAAAAAAAATTATTCCTATATTGCTGCATAAACTTTTCGTCACAAGTTATCATCTCTACGACGAAAGATACATTGCAGAATTCCAGCCGCATAGCTCCATCAGTTTGATCTTGCTACTATGCATTTTCTATCCAAATTTCTACGAAATTTTTATGACATCTTTGACACTTCCTAACAGTGGATTTCCCTTTAGTTTTATCAAAAAATTCTCAATATAAACTACTGATCTTTTATGTCCAATCTGCTGCACTTGAATTGCAGAATTCAAGCTGCATAGCACCATCTGTTTGATCTTGCTATTGTGCTTTTTCTATCCAAATTTCTACGAAATTTTTATGACATCTTTGACACTTCCTAACAGTGGATTTCCCTTTAGTTTCATCGAAAAATTCTCAATATAAACTACTGATCTTTTATGTCCAATCTGCTGCACTTGAAAATCTATGCTACAGAAAATTTCAGCTGCATATTGTTGCCTTAACCCATCTATTTGCAATCTTTTTTGAATGAAATTTCTTATACACTTCATAGATCATCTTGACTTCCATCTAAGATTGATCTTTTAAGAAATTCATTACTAAAAATGATTTTATGTTGCTGTAAATTTTCGTCGTATCCCGTTGAAATTTCTCGACGAGAATTTTGCAATCGCAACTTGCACTAATTTCCTTGCTGTTATACTGCCGAAATTTTCTTGATTAAATTAGATATCCTTGCTGTCATATAAACTGTGATTTTGCTATCAATTCCCTCCTCAATTCTCTCAATTTTTTGGTGGAAATTACGTTAAGAAACCATTGTTTCTTCGACGACAATTCTACTCTTACAAGATAGCACATACTTGCTGCAACTTCCATGGTTTTCTGTCAAACCTTTGCTACCATCTACCACAGATCCAAAACTTTCATCCACAGCACTAAAACTCTACCAAACTACACCCTCAAATTGCATCCAAAACAGCCACAAAACAAGCCTAAACCGCAGCCTACATCCACTAATTCACCAACCCTTTCGACCATCACTTCTCTCAACCTATACATGCCTTTAACCCAACAGCAAAAGAGAGATCTTAACATCATAGATTTGGAGGCATATACTATGGCATCTAAGGAGGCAATCAATGCTAAATTCGAAGCCTTGGAGGCGCGAATGGAGGATAAGATTCGGACGCTCTTTACCGAACTCAGATTGGGCCGACCACTAAGCCCGAAAAAATCATATCACGGAGAGAGCTTTGCCTAATCGCACCAGGCTTGAAGAGATGAGTTCCAAGGGAGGGGAGGCTCTATGACTGAACCCAACTATCCATGCATAAGAGTGGACTTCCCTAGATGGGAAGAAGGAGACCCGATTGGTTGGATCTCGCGCGTGGAGCTATATTTTCAGTACCACAAAACCGCAGATGCATCTATGGTGAAAATTGCAGCTATACATCTTGAAGGGGATGCTATACAGTGGTTTGACTGGTTTGAACATACTTATGGAGTCCTTTCATGGCAACAATTCAAAGAAGGACTACTGATCCACTTCAGACCAACCGATTATGAGAATATTGATGGACAACTAGCAAAGATCCGACAAACTTCCACCATTCAGTAGTACCAAACCAGGTTTGAAAGGTTATCTAATCAAACTCATGATTGGTCTCAAAAATAGCTATTGAGGACTTTCATTGAGGGCTTGAAGCCGGAGATCCGAAGAGAAGTTAAAGCGCAACAACCGTATACGCTTATGGCAGCCATCTCTTTCGCACGACATCAAGAGGAGCAATTGAACCATGAAGCTCAGAGGACTAGGGTCGCTCCTCAACCAGTAATATTGAAGCCCTTAGCCCCCCCTACTATTGACCAAGTCCCCACACCAAAGAGGTTAATAAGAGAAGAGCTTCGGGAGTGATATGCGAAGGGGTTATGTTGGCATTGTGACGAGCCGTGGAGCCGTGAGCATCACTGTAGTAAAGGGGGACTTCTTATGATTGAACCGATAGAAGAAGAGGTCATTGAACATCCAGAAGAGAGCCTTGAACATGAAGAAGAAGATGTAGAAGAAGAGCCACAACCGATCGAAGTTACGGTACATACATTAGTTGGCTACTCAAACCCGCAAACGATGAAAGTTGGAGGCCTTCTCAAACAACAACCGATCACTGTTCTCATCGACACAGGCAGCACTAATAACTTCCTAAACAGTAAGGTTGCTGTCTATAAGAACTTACCTATTGAGAATTGCAACAGGTTTGCCGTTAAGGTCGCCAACGGACAGATTTTGAAGTGTGATCATAGGTGCCCGCAGGAGAAACTATTGCTGTAGGACCAAGAGATAATTGCAGATTTCTTCCTTCTCCCTCTTGATGATCATGAGGCCATGCTCATAATTAAATGGTTGACGACATTAGGTGATATTTCTTGGAATTTTATGCAACTAATTATGAAATTTTACAGTAAGGAGAAACAGGTGATACTGAACGGGAAACGTGAGGGCGACATAATGACGATTTGCACACAACAAATGAAGAAGGTTTTGCATAAAGCATGCAGCGGCCTTTTGGTACAACTTGAGCAGCAAACTAAGGGAGAGACAATAGAATTTGAAGATCCAAACCTACTTCCTTTGCTTACTGAATTTTCAGATATATTTGACGAACCGCACAACCTATCTCTTACCAGTCGGCATGATCATTATATAACGATTCTTTCAGGCAAACCTCTAGCAAATACTCGGCCATATCAGTATTTACATCTCCAGAAGGATAAAATAGAAAGGATTGTAAAAGAGATGCTCGAAACAGGAATTATTCGGCCAAGTTGCAACCTCTACTCTTCACCGGTGCTACTTGTACGCAAGAAGGACGGAACATGGCGAATATGCATTGATTACCGAGCTCTCAATGGCATAACCATCAAGGATAAATATCCTATTCCAGTAGTAGATGAATTGCTAGATGAAAGGGAGCACAAATCTTCACAAAGCTGGACCTTTGATCCGGGTATTATCAAATACGAGTGTATGAAGAAGTCATACCGAAAACCGCCTTTCGAACACACAATGGCCACTACAAATTTTTACTTTCTTCAACAAAAGGTGAAATATCTTGGGCATATCATATCAGAGGAAGGTGTGACGGTGGACCCCTTCAAAATTGAAGCAATGCAAAACTGGCCTACCTTGAGGAACATAAAATTGCTACATGGCTTTCTGGGTTTAACAGGCTACTACCGTAAGTTCGTGAAAAACTATGGAAAGATTAGTGCACCACTTACTTCCTTATTGGAAAAAGATGTCTCCCAATGGTCGGACAGAGCCTCCACTGCCTTTGACAAACTTAAGGCAGCCATAACGACGACGTCGGTGCTAGCACTGCCAGATTTCAACCGACCCTTCATCATTAAGGCCGATACATCTGGAGACAGAATGGGAGACATTCTCATGCAAGATGGTTGACCACTCATATACACTAGCAAGGCATTATCTCCCTCCCATCAAAATAAGTCAACATATGATAAGGAGATGCTCGCCATTGTGCGCGCAACAACGAGGTGGAGACCCTACTTGATTGGCCGACGATTTCAAATTAAAACCGACTATAAAAGCCTCAAGTACTTTTTGGAGCAAAAAATATCATCCCCTGAGCAGCAAAAAAGGGTAATAAAACTTCTTGGATTTGATTATGAAATAACTTACAAAAAGGGGAAAGAGAATGTTCTTGCAGATGCGCTTTCGCAACTACCCGAGCAAGTTGAAGTTTCGGCAGTTTCACTTCCGACCAGCGACTTTCTTAAGGATATTAAGATGGAATGGCAGGAAGATTCAGAGACTAGTAAGATTATAAAAAAATTGGAGGAAGCACCAAACCCCATGGCTCATTACAATTGGGACTCAAAAGAATTACACTATAAGGGACACATTGTGCTTACGATAAATTCTACTTGCATCTTCACGAGCAGATTTTGGGTAAAGTTATTCCATATGCAGTATACTAAATTGAAAAGGAGTATGACATATCACCCACAAACTGACGGCCAGACGAAAGTTTTAAATAGGTGCTTGGATACAGCCCAAATTCACCCACCAAATAGGACTACCCAAAGAGAACTCTAGACCTAGCCAAGTGCCATTATTGATCGACGGATCGTGACTCGACAACGATGACCCACTAATGAAGTGCTAATACAGTGGGCGAACCTACCAATAGAAGATGCCACTTGGGAGAATTATGACGACTTGAAGATCAAATTCCTAGAATTCACGAATCATCAGCCTCGAGGACATGGCTGATTTAAAGAGGGCGAGTCTGTTAGGACTCTAGCTTGGAGAGTACTAATTGAGAGGGACATTCATGTAAAATTGTTAGGACTCTAGTTAGGAGAGTCCTAATTGAGAGGGATATTCTGTTAGGACTCTAGCTAGGAGAGTCCTAATTGAGAGGGGCATTCATGTAGGAGGTGTTTTCTTAGAGAAGAATTAGGAGTTGTAAGGGAATAGGAGTCTTGACTAGGAGTCCTACTAGGAATTGGTTAGAAGTAAGAGTCTTAAGTACGAGTCCTATTAGGAGTTAGGGTTTAGAAGCCCTATAAATAGCCATGTATTCCTTCTCTTTTCATAAGCAATAGATGAATCTTTTCTGCGGCCTTTGAGCAGCAACTTGGAGGGAGGAACCCCTATAGAGTTCTAAGGAGGCCGATCCCCTAAAGAGATCAACCCCAAGTTTAGAATCTGCAAGGGTTCTAACAATGTTATTGTTGAAATTTCCCAAATCGATTCTTTTGAAAGATGCCTAGCAGAAGCCCATTGTGACCATAAGGAACATTTGTTTTGTAAAAGGTCCCACAATTGCTTTACCAAATATGCTTTATTTCAATCTCTAGTATTTCTCAGGTTCAGCCCCCCTTCATCTTTCGGTTTGCAGATGCTGTCCCAATTTATCATATGCATTGTCTTATCATTTGTGTCATTCCAGAAGAAGTTTATTAATAACTGTTCAATATCTTTGAGAAGTCCAATAGGCAGAAGAAATGCATTAGACTAATATATAGAGTAAGAGTACATCACCGTTCAATATCTAGTCATCGCTATAGTGTCGTCGCCGCTACAATACTGTCGCCCTAAATCTGGTCGCCGCTATTTTCTAGAAGTTCTGGATAGTCTTGAAACAAAGTCCACGGTAACACATTTCCATTTCCATTTAGGAATATCTAAAGGTTACAATAAACCTCTAGGTCTCTGGTATTCTGCTTTGATTTGCTGATAAGTCTGACACTTTGAAATATATATTATAATCTCCTTCTTTATGCCTCCCATCAATAAGGACTTTGGAGATCTCAATACATCTTAGTGCTACCAGGATGCATGGTGCACTTTGAATTATGACCTTCCTTTAGAATTTGGTTCTTGATATCTAGGTCATTTGGAATAAATATTCTATCCCCAAATCTCAATAGGTTATCCTCTAAAACTTGAAAATTTGGCTTCAACCCCTTTTATACCTCATTCTTTAAGTAGATTAAGCATCGATCTCGTAGTTGTCCTTCTTTAATTTGTTGAATGAGGTCGTATTGCACTTGGATGGAGGCTATCAATATCAATGAGTTTTGCTCTTTTCTCATAACATTCAAATCATAATTTTTCTCGAATAACTTCAATTGCTTCACAAATAAAGTTGCCATAAAACTTGTAGATTTTCTACTAAGTGCATCAACTATAACATTAGCTTTACTCGGATGATAACAAATGGTACAATCATAATCCTAAGTTCTATCCATCTCCGCTGCCTCATGTTTAACTCTTTTTGAGTAAAAATATACTTTAAACTCTTATGATTAGTAAAGATTTTATATGTTCGCCCATACAAGTAATTCCTCCAAATCTTTAGAGCAAAAATAATTGCTATCAATTCCAAATCACGAGTTAGATAATTCAATTCATAACTCTTTAGTTATCTAGAAGCATAAGAAATCACTTTTCCTTCTTACATCAAAACACATTCGAGGCCCTTTCTTGAGACATTGGTATAAACTACAAATCCCTTATTACCACTTGGAATAGTGAGAATAAGGGCACTAGTCAATCTTCTTTTTAACTCTTGAAAACTTTACTCACAATTATCACCCCATACAAATTTCATATTTTTTTGAGTGAGTTTTGTGAGAGGTTGAGCGATTCGAGAAAATCCCTCCATAAATCTCCTATAATAACTTGTCGTGCCCAAAAAGCTTTTAACTTCTATTATATTTGTTGGTACTTCCCACTTAACTACAGCTTTTACTTTCTTTGGATCAACAGATATGTCCTTCCCTAAAATCACATAGCCTAACAAAGTAATTTCATTCAACAAAAATTCATATTTATTGAACTTTGCATATATGTTCTTTTCTCTTAGTATGAATAATACATTTCTCAAGTGTTCCTCATGCTCCTAATTACTCATTCAATACACTAATATGTAATCAATGAATACAATTACACATTCATCCAAGAGTGGCTGAAATATTTTATTCATCAGTTCCATAAAAGCTGTAGGGGCATTAGTCAAATCAAAAGGCGTTACTAAGAACTTATTGTGACTATTTCGAGTTCTAAAAGTTATTTTTGGAATATTCTCCTTCTTGAACCTCAACTGATAATAACCTGACCTTAGATTAATCTTGGAGAATACTTGTGTACCCTATAATTGATCAAACAAATCATCAATTCTAGATAGGGGATACTTATTTTTTATAGTCACTTGATTCAACTATCTATAATCAATACAAAACCTCAATGTTCCATCCTTCTTCTTAATTAATAGCATTAGAGCACCCCATGGTGAAAGGTTGGGTCGAATGAAACTCTTAAATGATGGTTCTTGTAGTTGCTTATGTCACGCCCCTCAAAATATCCATGATATTAAAATTTTTATCACACATATCCATCCAGGATCCAAACACACATTTAAGGACACTGAAAACATTCTATCAAATTCACATCTATAAAACATGTGCAGTTTATAATCATATATCACATCACTCGATAATTCACATTTATGGCAACCCAAGCCAACTTGACAAACATGAACAATATTTATAAATCCACAAGCTAAATAAATTATACAATCAGAACTCCAACATCTAAATAAATTATTCACCACAAGTTCATATCATCATAAATTAGACTTAACATTCTGAAATTCCAAATAAGAGAGATCTTCTAACACTTTTACATAGTATATCCATTTCGATTCATCGACAACATTTCATTTCATACAAAATATGCTTATACAGCAATAACATAATAACCAACAAGACTTGCCCATAATTCTAAATAGCTTTCCACTGCCTCAGCCCAATTCAAACATCTCAAAGAGTGACAACTTCACCTGAAAGATTTATATAACAACGGAGTGAGCTAAAAACAGTTCAGCAAGTGACAAAGCATATTCAGAACAAAAGGAACGGTTTCAAACAAGTAAGGTATCATAATACAAGGCAGAATACAAGAATTCTCAAGGATACCATCTCATTAGATACAAAATCATATGTGTCATGTCATTCAAAACATATTTGGTTCATAACGGATGGAGCATAGAGTAATTGGAGTATATCAACAGCGTACGAGATGTTCTGGAGTATATCAATTGCAAATAGGACATTTCAGAACATATCAGTTCATAGCAAATGGAGCACAGAGTAATTGGAGTATATCAATAGCGTATGAAATGTTCCGGAGCATATCAACTACATATGGAACATTTCGAAGCATAACAATAGCAAATGAAACATTTCGGAGCATATCAAAGGCGTATGAAATGTTTCGGAGCATATCAATAATAAATGAAACATTTCGGAACATATCAATGGCGTATGGACCATTTCGGAGCATTTTAAAGAATGAATACGAAATAGAAGCTCAAACGTCGAATCGAAGTTGCATTCATTTCATTCTTATCCAAAGCATATATAAAAACACATAACCAAAGCTTTGGATATCATATCAAACATACAGAAGGTGAAGTGGGACCATAACATAATATGGTACATCCATTTCTGAATGACCACCAAACATAAGTCTCCCACGTTTGGGAGCTCCATCCACCCACGTCTGAGTGAAGTCATAGGGGCCGGCAGAGCATCTCAGGCTCTATGCATAACTCCCTTCATCATTTCTGGCGAAGGTTCACAATATCCCACAAACACTAGAGTACAAAAGGATAGTATGAACAAAGAATAGCACATATCGGAAGCACATGCAGAACAACAAAATGTACATGTGCCTTTACGAGTCAATACGAACTAAGCAATAATCTTTCACAATTATATTCAGATTTGAAAGGAAATGAAAGCAAGAGCATTCAAGGATTCCAAGCAATCATATATAACTCAATTCAAATAAGAAGATTTGATGAATTCAATGTCCAAAGGAATGAAACTAGAATAAGCACATATCGAAAGCAAATGCGGAACAATAGGATATACATGTGCCTATATGAGTCAATACGATATAGCATAAACGTTACACAATAGTTTTCAAGAATGCAATAATTTTAAGGACAAGAGCATACAAGAATTCAAAGGAGTAATATAAAGCTTAATTGAATAAGAAAGCTAAAGGATATCAATTTTCAAAGGAATGAAACCAGAATATGAGAAATCGATCAAAGCTCAATTTTTGGCAGAATACAAAAGGCACATTGAACAAATGATTCAAACTATCAATCATGCTCCAATTTACTCAGAAATATATCATTGTATTATACTTTCAGATAAGATAGGCTTCATATGAATTGAATTGTCCAATAGAGAGAGTTACAAATAATTTGGTAAACAAAAGTCGTAGAACAAAATCTCTGTTTGGTAGAATTCATAATGTCAGGATTCAATAGATAACTAGGCAGGTGTTTAGATTCCAAATCTTTCAATCCATATATCAAAAGAAAGATCTACGAGTCTAGTTTCCAATGAAATAAGCTTTGAATAAATCAACATTTGCAATAGGGACTTATAAGCAGTTCAGTATCAAAAGGTCAGAAATTACGATCCCTGTTTTGCAGAATCTGTAGGCTCATTTGAAACAGAAGTTTGGGTAGGCAAACTTACTCTGAATTCTTAAAATAAGCTATCAAAACAAAGGTTTATGAGTCTATATTCTGATTAAATAAGTTTTGTCCAAATCAGATGTTAATACATGAAGTTATAACCATAACAAGGTAGAAAGGTCAGAATCTCGGAAGTTGCACAGATTCGAATCGTTACGTCTAAACAGGAGATATATCAAATGCAAGGCTAGAACAATTCAAAGTTCCTCATATTCAAAGCAAATGTAGAGATAAAATTGCAGTGAGGAAAGATCAGGATACTTGCAATAGGAAAGATTAGAACAATTATAGGAGAAACGATCGGGAAAATTGCCTTTTGAAGGTTTTGGTCCAAAGATTTGAAGAAAGTGTACGCTCGAATCCTTTTTCTACTTTTCCTCCATCCCCTCCCTATTTCATTTTATGCACTCGTTTTCTATCTTTCTTCGTAACTATACCACGTGCCGAATAACGAGGCATAGTCACCTGCTCTCTCTTACTCTCATTCCTTCTTTTTCTTTCCCAAATGCAGCTGCCACAACCACCGCCACTGCCGCTGCCATAGTCGCTGCCCCTTCCACCGCACTGCCTTCTTCCTCCCCTTCTTTCGCAGACACAGCTACTGCATACGCAGTCTCTGCCGCTGCGGCTACAATCCTGTCCGTAGCCCCTTTTTTTCCCTTTCCTTTCCTTTCTTTCCCAGCTGCAACTGTCGCAGTCGCAGTCGCAGCCATGGCCGCAGCCACCACAACCGCAGCCTCTTCTTCCTCCCCTGCTCTATTTCCTCTCCTCTTCCAGCTGCAGCTGCCACTACCGTAGCTGCCTCCCCTTCTCCTGTTCCTCTCTTCTTCCCTTTTCCTTTCTCTTCTTCTTCCTTTCCTTCTCTTCTTTCCCAGCTGCATTGATGCAATCGTAGCCTCAGCCACGGCCATAGCCTCTTCTTCCTCCCCTGCTCATCTTCCTCTCCTTCTTTTCTTCCAACTACAGCTGCCATCGCCGCAGCCGCAGCCCCCTTCTCTTCTTCCTCTCCTTCCCTTCTTCCTTTCTCTTCTTCTTCCTTTCCTTCTCTTCTTTCCCAGCTGCACTGCTGCAGTCGCAGCCTCAGCCACGACCACAGCCTCTTCTTCTTTACCTACTCATCTTCCTCTCCTTCTTCTCTTCTAACTGCAGCTGCCATCGCAGCAGCCACAGCCCCTTCTTCCCCTTCTCTTCTTCCTCTCCTTCCCTTCTTCCTTCTTCTTCCTCTTTCCCTGCCACAGCTGCAATCGCAGCTACTTCTTTCCCTTCTCCTCTTCCTTCTCCTTCCTTTCTTCTTCTCCTCTTCTCCTTCAACTTCTCTTCTTCTTCTCCTCATGCCCCACCGCTCCTCTCTCTGTCCGAGAAACAGAGAGCGTGGGGGGCAGTGGGATAAAACCAAAATTTTAATTTTTTTTATTTTAATTTTTTTTTTTGCAACTTAACAGTTTAGTCCTTGAAATTTCTATATTTACATATAGGTCCTCCAATTTACATATAAGTCCTTATTAATAAATTTTTAAAAGTGAGGGATATTACAGCTTATTCAATTCCTTTAGCTCGAGTGGTGCCATTCTGTAGGGAGGCTTAGATATTAGGATTGTCTTAGGGACGAAATCAATAGCAAATTCACCCTCTCTATTTGGAGGTAAACTAGGCAAGTCATCTAGAAATACATCGAGGAACTCTTTGACTACTGAAACTTCATTTAGGTGAGTTTTTTTATTTAAATACTCTTTGACACACACAATATAATAAAAATAATCCTTTTTCATTAGGCAATAAGCTTAAAGTGCTGATATCAAGCAAGGAGGCAAATCATACCTAATACCCTCAAAGTAAAATATAGGCTGATCTACTATGTAGAAAGTAATTATTTTTGTATAGGAATCAATACTAGCATAATAGGAAGATAGCCAATCCATGGCAAGTATAATATCAAAACCTTGGATCTCTAGGAGAATCAAATTAGCAAGAAGTTCATATTATCCAATAGAAATCAAACAAGATGGATAAACCAAGTTTATTATCAAAGAATCCCCAACAATAGTAGTTACACATAATATATAATCCAGGGGTCTAGGTTAAATACTCAAGTAACAAGCAAAGTATTATGAAACAAAAAAGATAAGTTGGAACCAGGATCAAACAAAACTTTTGCATTTCTGTTAGAAATATGAAGAAAACCTTCAACCACTGATTTAGAGGCTCTAAAATCTTATTCAGTAATAGCATATACTCTAGCATGGCAAGTCGACTTAGGAGGCAGTGGCTTTTTCTTCTTGTTCAGTGAGAAATCTCTTACTTTATGATCTAACTTCCCGTAGGTAAAACAGGCTCCAATCATCCGAAAACACTGACTTATTTCATGATTTAATCCGCATTTAGCACATGACTGAGTCCTTTGTGGTGGTTTTTCTTTCCTAAATCTAGATGTCTTGACCCTCTTATAACTTATTTCAGATTCATTCCCTCTCTTACTTTTGCTGATAAACTTCTCCTTATCTTTCTTGTCTCTGATTTCTTGAATTTCCTCCGAGTCTCTTTCAATTATTAAAGCCCTTTCTACCACATTGGCATAAGCTTAGAGTTTTAATACTGATATTCGACTTCTTATTACTGGCCTTAGGTCCCTTTCAAATTTCTTTGTCTTTCTAGTTTCATCATCGGTTATATGAGTGGCAAGTCTGGAGAGTTCTGTGAATTTAGATTCATACTTTTCTACCGTCATGTTTCCCTGGATGAGATTCAAGAACTCCAATTCTTTTTGCTCCCTAATGCAATCTGAAAAATATTTATTGTTGAACTTTCTATGAATACCTTCCATGTGATTGGCTAATGTTTGACTTCAGAAATCCTTTTAATCATTCCCCACCAGTGCTCAACCTCTCCTTCTACAATAAAGGCAGTAAGAGAAACCTTCTGATTATCAAGATAATTTAAGACATCAAATATTTTTTCTATCTGCATCATCCTGTTCTGCTACCATTAGATCTGGCTCACCACTAAAACTAGGAGGACTGAGCTTCTTAAATTGTTTATTTCCCAACCCAATCTAGTTTGAGGTCCCCGTTCCATTATTTCATCCTTCTCGAATTTGTTGTTGCATCACTTATGTCATAGTCTCCAGAGTTCTCATAATTCCACTCAATTGATCAATAGTAGATGGATCAGGAGAACCAGATGATCTCAATAAATCAAAATCCCCTCTCTTAATAATATTAAGTCGGTAAACATGAGGTAATTAGATTGACCCATGTGGCCTTCCATCATTATAAGTAGGGACCAATTCTTAATGTAGGCTGAGTTGGTAACGTCACTATCTTGCCTACGACAAGTATCACAATTCACTATCTTGCCTACGACATAGAGATATCACTGGTAACTTGAGGATATAGTATGCTTGGTCGAGTCCCTCGAGGGTATATCATCAAATTAGACTCACCTTATAACAATGGTATTAACTTAACCAAACATCATTGTTGGTTGAGTCCCTCGAGACTATTACACCCCTTGAATTTAATTCTCATTCAAGAGATACGAACATAATTCAAAAGTAATAATATTATAATTCAACAAATAATCCAGGATCCAAATACACATTTAAGGTCACTAAGAAAACATTAAAGTCAGAATTCACCTCTATAATCCATAATTCATAAAACCTGTGCAGTTTATACATACATCATATTACTTAATGATTCATAAAATCCAAAGCCAACTCAACTAAACCATAACCACATCATAAATCTATAAGTGTGGGAATCTATACAATCACAAAACCAACATGTACTACATGTTTATATCATTACACAATTTAAACTTAACATTCCCAAAATCCCAATATGAGAGATAATTTTCAAACATTTACAAGATACATCAATCTAGATTTATCGTTAATATTTCATTACATACAAAATGTACTTATATTTCAACTACCTTTCAACTACAAAACATTTGACCTAAAAATCTTCTAGCTTTCTACTACCTCATCCCAATTTACACATTTTAGCAAGCAACAAGCTATCTTGAAAAAAATCATATAACATTGGAGTGAGCATATGAAGCTCAATAAGAAACTAACAAATCTATGGCAACGAGGATAGTTTCGAACAAATAAGGTATCAAAATACAAGGTAGAGATATAAGAGTTTGAAGATAGCCACTAGTTGAATGTAGAATTACAATGTCGTTTCGTTCGAAGCATATTTTGTTCATAACAAGGGAGTAAAGGCTAATTGGAGCATATAATTGGCATAAGGAGCATATCCATGATATATGAAATATTTCAAAGCATAACAAAGACATATAAATATTTCGAAGAATATCAAAGAACAAATATGAAACAGAAGCAAAAATGATAAATATATGATGCATTCATTTCATTCTTATCCAAAGCGCGCATGGAAATATAAAATCAAAGCTTTGGATATCATGTCAAACACATAAAAGGTAAAGTAGGATCATAACATACTATGGTCCATCCATTTCTGAATGACCACCAAATATAAGTCTCCCATGTTTGGGAGCTCCATCCACCCACGTTTGAGTGAAGTGATAAGGGGCCGGCAAAGTATCATAGGTTCTAAGCATAACTCCCATTACTATTTCTGACAAAGGTTCACATTTATCTCACAAACACCAGAGTATAAAAGGATAGTGTGAACAATAAAATTGGGACATATCGGATAAATATATGATGCATTCATTTCATTCTTATCCAAAGTGCTCATGGAAATATATAATCAAAGCTTTGGATATCATGTCAAACACATAAAAGGTAAAGTAGGATCATAACATACTCTAGTCCATCCATTTCTGAATGACCACCAAACATAAGTCTCCCATGTTTGGGAACTCCATCAACCCACGTTTAAGTGAAGTGATAAGGGGTCGGCAAAGTATCATAGGTTCTAAGCATAACTCCCTTTACTATTTCTGACAAAGGTTCACATTTATCTATTTTTTTGATAAATAAAAGTAAATTGATTTTGTGTAAAGTATCTATAAATAGCTTTGTCTATACAAGTTATAGACGAAGCTAGGTAACTCGTAGAGTACTCATGCGGTAGTTATGGCTACACATGCTATAGATTAGTGAATCAGCCCCTGCATTCTTCGGAATTAAAGAAATAAAAGTGTAATTCATCTCTCTAAGAATATACCCTGCAGAGAAAAAGTGTTGGCAAGCTTTAATCACATCATTACCAATAATAGACTATGTAATTTGGTAAAATTCAGTAGGAAATCCATTTGGACCAGGGCTTTTGTGCTTTTTTTTTTATAAGTAAAAGTAAATTGATTTTGTGTAAAGTTTCTACAAATAGCTTTGTCTATACAAGTTATAGACAAAGCTAGGTAACTCGTAGAGTACTCATGTGGTAGTTATGACTACACATGCTGTAGACAATAACTCTTAACTGTGGCCAACAAATAAAATTTAAAGTCTAGATATGCCAAGATTTCCTATGGGTATAGCTTTTAATATCATGCCCAAGATCTTTAGCTAATAGCAAAATGGAATTTGATAAAAATATCTTTTTCTCTTTGTGTAAGGTGCTCCATTTTGAATAAACTACCTAATCAAACACATTTTGCAGCTTGGAAAGAAATTTTAAAGGCAAGGAATTGGCTAATCAAACACATTTCTTATGCAATCTCTACTGGAACTAATACTAATATGTGGTATGATCCTTGGGTGAATGTGAAAAGTATATTTCAATTATATAGTGACAGAATACGAAAAGACCTTGGGGCTCCCAAAGATTGGAAGGTTTTCGAGTTCATTGCTAATGGTACCTAGTGTCTCCTTACTCCTATTTCTCCTGAAATGTTATCACTTTGGTCGACTATCACAGCTATTCCAATCAGGAACAACCCTTCAAATGTACTTATTTGGCTTCATGACAATGGTAAATTTAGTGCCACATCCGCATGGAATCAAATTAGGCAAAGAAATAACAAGTGGCTCCCAAACAGTTCGACATGGGATCGACCGGGATCACAGAGACATTCCTTATGTACATGGCAGGCCCTTCTGAATAAACTACCTACAATAGACAATATGAAAAGAAGAGGTATCCATCATCTTAACCGATGCTCCCTTTGCTTGCAACAAGAAGAAACTGTTGACCATCTCTATTTTGCTTGTGACTATACTAAATGGATATGGAAGGAGATTCTCCAGCGATTCGAACTCAATAGAATGCCGCAAACAAACTTGCATCAAGAATTAGGTGACCTCATGCAATGTTTTTCAAGAAAATGGCCTCTTACACAATTGACAAAGGTTATATTCTAATGCGCTATTTGGTGGATGTGGAAGGAAAGATGTAGCAGAATATTTGAGTGTCAATACACAAACAATGCTCAGCTCTTGAGAGAGATTATTAGAGACTCAAGATTCTAAACTTGGGGTTGATCTCTTTAGGGGATCGGCCTCCTTGGAACTCTATAGGGGTTCCTCCCTCTAAGTTGCTGCTCAAAGGCTGCAGAAAAGATTCATCTATTGCTTATGAAAAGAGGAGGAATATATGACTATTTATAAGGCTTCTAAACCCTAACTCCTAATAGGACTCTTACTCAAGGCTCCTACTTCTAACCAACTCCTAATAGGACTCCTACTCAAGACTCCTATTCCTTTACAACTCCTAATTCTTCTCTAAGAAACAACCTCCTAACCCTAGCCGACCTCTTCATCTCTTTAATAGGAGTCGGCTTAGGTAGGTTTTACATAAATGTCCCTTTCAATTAGGATGCTCCAAGCTAGAGTCCTAACAGACCCGCCCTCTTCAAATCAGCCTTGTCCTCGAGGCTGATGATTCGTGAATTCTGGGAATTTGATCTTCAAGTTGTCATAGTTCTCCCAAGTGGCATCTTCTATTGGTAGGTTCGTCCACTGTATTAGCACTTCATTAGTGGGTCGTCGTCGTCGAGTCACGATCCGTTGATCAATAATGGCACTTGGCTGGGTTTGGAGTTCTCTTTGGATAGTCATATTTGGTGGGTGGCTTTAGGCTATCTCCAAGCACCTATTTAAAACTTCCGTCTGACTGTTGGTTTGTGGGTGATATGTCATACTCCTTTTCAATTTAGTACCCTGCATATGGAATAACTTTGTCCAAAATCTGCTCTTGAAGATGCAAGTAGAATTTGTCACAAGAACAATGCGTCCCTTATAGCATAATTCTTTTGAGTCCCGATTGTAATGAGCCACGGAGCTTGGTGCTTCCTCTAATTTTTTTTTTATCTTACTAGTCTCCGAATCTTCCTGCCATTCTATCTTAATATCCTCAAGGAAGTCGCTGGTCGAAAGTGAAACGGTCAAAAATTCAGCTTGCTCAGGTAGTTGCGAAAGCGCATCTGCAATAACATTCTCTTTCCACTTTTTGTAAGTTATTTCATAATCAAATCCAAGAAGTTTTTTTACCCATTTTTACTACTCAAGGGATGATATCTTTTGCTCCAAAAAGTACTTGAGGCTTTTATGGTCGGCTTTAATTTGAAATTATCGACCGATCAAGTAGGGTCTCCATCTCGTTGCTGCGTGCCCAATGGCGAGCATCTCCTTATCATATGTTGACATATTTTGATGGGAGGGAGACAATGCCTTGCTAGTATATGCGAGTGGTCGCCCATCTTGCATGAGAATGACTCCAATTCTGACTCCAAATGCGTCGACCTCAATAATGAAGGGTCGGCTAAAATCTAGTAGTGCTAGCCTCGGCGTCATCATCATGGCTACCTTAAGTTTGTTAAAGGCGGCGGAGGCTCGGTTCGACCATTGGAAGACATCTATTTTTAGTAAGGAAGTAAGTGGTGCACTAATCTTTCTATAGTTTTTCACAAACTTACGGTAGAAGCATGTTAAACCCAGAAATCCATGCAGCAATTTTATGTTCCTCGGGGTCGGCCAATTCTGCATTGCTTCTATTTTGGAGGGGTCCACTGCTATACCTTCCTCTGATATGATATGCCCAAGATATTCCACCTTCTGTTGAAGAAAGCAAAAATCCGTAGTGGTTGTTGTGTGTTCAAAAGGTGGTTTTCGGTATGTCTTCTTCGCACACTCGTATTTGATGATACCCGGATCAAAGGTCTAGCTTTGTGAAGATTTGTGCTCCCTTTCATCTAGCAATTCATCTACTATTGGAATAGGGTATTTGTCCTTGACGGTTATGCCGTTGAGAGCTCGGTAATCAATACACAATCGCCATGTTCCGTCCTTCTTTCGTACGAGGAGCACCAGTGAAGAGTAGGGGTTGCAACTTGGCCAAATAACTCCTGTTTTGAGCATCGCTTTTACAATCCTTTCTATTTCATTCTTCTAGAGATGTGGATACTGATATGGCTAAGTATTTGCTGGACATTTTCTTGGAAGAATTGTTATATAATGATCATACCGACGAGTAAGAGGTAGGTTGCGCGGTTCATCAAATATATCTGAATATTCAGCAAGCAAAGGAAGTAGATTTAGATCTTCAAATTCTGTTGGCTCTCCCTTAGTTTGCTGCTCAAGTTGTACCAAAAAGCCGCTGCATACTTTATGCAAAATCTTCTCCATTTGTTGTGTACAAATCGTTGTTACGTCGCCCCCACATTTCCTGTGCAGTATCACCTGTTTCCCCTTACTATAAAATTTCATAATTAGTTTCATAAAATTTCAGGAAACATCACCTAATGTCATCAATAATTCAATTCTATGCATGGCCTCATGATCATCAAGAGGGGGAGGAAGAAATATGCAATTATCTCTTGGTCTTGCAGCAACAGTTTCACCTGCGGGCACCTACGATCACACTTCAAAATCCGTCCGTTGGCGACCTTAACGACAAACCTGCTACAATTCTCAATAGGTAAGTTCATTTGGACAGCAATCTTACTATTTAAGAAGTTATTAGTACTGCCCTTGTCGATGAGAATAGTGATCGGTTGTTGTTTGAGAAGGCCTCCAACTTTCATCGTTTGCGGGTTTGAGTAACTGGCTAGTGCATGTACCGTAACTTCGGTCGGGTCAGGCTCTTCTTCTGCAACTTCTTCTTTATGTTCAAGGCTCTCTTTTGGATATTCAATAACCTCTTTTTCTGCTGATTCAATCATAAGAAGTCTCCCTTTACTACAGCGATGCTCACGGCTCCATGGCTCGTCGCAATGCCAACATAAGCCCTTCGCATATCGCTCCCGAAGCTCTTCTCTTGTTAACCTCTTTGGTGTACGGACTTGGTCGATAGTAGAGGGGGCTGAGGGCTTCAATATTACTGGTTGAGGATGTCACGCCCCCTCAAATAATATCGATGATTTTAAAATTTTTTATCACAAACCAATCCAGGATCCAAACTAACATTTAAGGACACTGAAAAACATTCTATCAAATTCACATCTATAAAACCTGTGCAGTTTATAATCATATATCACGTCACCCGATAATTCACATTTATGGCAACCCAAGCCAACTTAACAAACATGAACAATATTTATAAATCCACAAGCTAAGTAATTTATACAATCAAAACTCCAACCATTTACCACAAGTTCATATCATCGTAAACTAGACTTAACATTCCGAAATTCCAAATAAGAGATATCTTCTAACACTTTTACACAGTATATCCATTTTGATTCATCGACAACATTTCATTACATATAAAATATGCTTATACAACAATAACATAATAACCAACAAGACTTGCCCATAATTCAAAATAGCTCTCCACTACCTCAGCCCAATTCAAACATCTCAAAGAGTGACAAGCTGACCTGAAAGATTTATATAAAAACGGAGTGAGCTAAAAACAGCTAAGCAAGTAACAAAGCATATATAGCACGAGAAGGGACAGTTTCAAACAAACAAGATATTATAATGCAAGACAGAATCCAAGAGATTCAAGGATATCATCTCATTAGATACAGATGTCACGCCCCTCAAAATATCGATAATATTAAATTTCAAGAAAACAAATCAATCCAGGATCCAAACTAATATTTGAGGTCACTAAGAAAACATTCAGATCAAAATTTCACCTCTATAATCTATAAATTTATAAACCCTGTGTAGTTCATAAATATACAATACATCGCTCGATGATTCATAAAATCTGAACCCAACTCATCAAAATAATAACCACAACATAAATTCACAAGTGTGGGAGTTTGTACAATCATAAAACCAACATTTACCATAAGTTCATATCGTTACACAAATTAAACTTAACATTCCAGAATCTTAAACATGAGAGGTCCTTTAAACTTATACAAAATCCACAAGTTTAGATTCATCATCAATATTTTATTAGATGCAGCGTGTGCTTATACAACAAAAACATATATACTAATAAAGATCTGCCAAAAATCTTTTAGCTTTCCACTGCCTCAGCCCAATCTTAACATTTAAGCAAGCGACAAGCTATCCTGAAAAATTTATACAACAACGGGGTGAGCATATAAAGCTCAGCAAGTGACTAACATATCCATGTCAAAAGAGGACAATTTCCAAAGAGATAAAGTTTCAATATGCAAGGCAGAATATAAGAATTCATAGACCTAATATCATTAGGTGCAGAATCACAATTGTCACTTCAATCAAACATATTTGGTTCATAACAGATGGGGCATAGAGTAATTGGAGCATATCAGCAACGAATGAAACGATTTGGAGTATATCAATAACAAATGAAACATATCGGAGCTTATCAATGGCATATGAAATGTTCCGGAGCATATCAACGACATATGGAACATTTCGAAGCATATCAACGATGAATGAAACATTTCGGAGCTTATCAATGGCGTATGAAATGTTCCGGAGCATATCAACGACATATGGAACATTTCGAAGCATATCAATGATGAATGAAACATTTCGGAGCTTATTAATGGCGTATGAAATGTTCCGGAGCATATCAACGGCATATGAAACATTTCGAAGCATATCAACGATAAATGAAATATTTCGGAGCATATAAATAACAAATGAAATGTTTCAGAGCTTATCAGTGGCGTATGAAATGTTCCGGAGCATATCAATGGCGTATGGAACATTTCGGAGCATATCAATAACAAATACCAAACAGAAGCTCAAATGTCATCTTTGACGTTGCATTCATATCATTCTTATCCAAAGTATGTACAGAAACACATAACCAAAGCTCTGGATATCATATCAAACATACAGAAGGTGTAGTGGGACCACAGACAGAATGTGATTCATCCATTTCTGAATGACCACCAGACAGAAGTCTCCACGTCTAGGAGCTCCATCCACCCACATCTAGGTGAAGTCAGAGGGGGCCGGCAGAGCATCGCAGGCTCTATGCATAACTCCCTTTACCATTTCTGGCAAAGGTTCACATTATCCCACAACACCAGAGTACAAAAGGGCAGTATGAATAATAAATACCATATATCGGAAGCACACACGGAACAACAAACGTACATGTGCCTTTACGAGTCAATACGATGCAAGCAACAATCTCTCACAAATGTATTCAGATTTGGAATGAAATGAAAGCAAGAATATACACGGATTCCAAGCAATTATATATAGCTCAATTCAAATAAGAAGGTTAGATGAATTCAATATCCAAAGGAATGAAACTAGAATAGGCACATATCGAAAGCAAATGCGGAACAATGGGATATACATGTGCCTATATGTGTCAATGCGATATAGCATAAACATTACACAAAAGGATTCAAGAATGTAAATAATTTACAGACAAGATCAAACTAGAATTCAAGCACCAACATAAGCCTTAATTGAGCGAAAGGGACTGAATGGACTCTATTTCCAAACGAATGAAACAGAATACGCGAAATCGACCAAAGCTCGGTTTCTGACAGAATTCAAGAGGCACATTGAACAAATACTTCAGATTATCAATTATGCTCCAATACCCTTAAGAAAGCTACTGTTGAAAGAAATATCAATCTATTTTCTGTTGAAATAAGTTTCATACGAATCATGGTTTCCAACAAGGAGTTACCTTTGATTTGGTAACATAAGGTCAAAAACAAAATAACTATTTTGCAGAATTCATAGGGTCGGATTCAACAGATAATAGGGTAGGCATTTGAATTCCAAAATTTTCAATCAATATGTTAGAAGAAAGGTTTACAGTTTCAAATGAAATAAGTTTGGTACAATTCAGAATTTCCAACAGGGACTTATAGGCAATTTAGTATCAAAAGGTCAGAAATCTTGATCCCTGTTTTGCAGCATCCATAGGCTCATTTGAAACAGACTTTTGGGTAAGTATTCGGTGTCCAAAATTTTCAAAATCAGAGTCAAAAGAAAGGTATAAGAGTCTACTTTCAAATGAATAAGGTCCTGCCTAAATCTACATTTTGTGCTAAAAATTATGGCTAAAATAATGTACAGGGGTTAGTTTCAGATCCTTGATTTTTGTATCTAACAAGAGAAATTTCAGGTTCTAGGCTGAAATCTTTCGAATAATTCAGAATAAATATGAGATCAAAGACTAATAATACTGTAGGATGGGATTAGAACACTTGTCTTTGAGAATTATGACCCTAAATGAGAAGATTTGAGCAAGAAACCTCAAAGCCCCAAATTTTTTTCTTCTTCTTCTTCTTCCCCATTTTTCTTCTCTTCTTCCTTCTTTCTTTCTCCTATTCTTCCACATAGCTGCCTTCTCTGGTTCCTTATAAATGAAGGCAGAGAGGCTTAAATGGTGGAATTTGTAATTTTGTGTATTTTGCAGTTTAGTCCTTGTATTATTATATTTACGATTAGGTCCTCTGGGTTTACAAATAGGTCCTCAGATTTTTTTTTGAACAAATCTCCCAAATCTTATAAATAAGTTCTCAGATTCATACTTTTGCTCTTTTATCAAATTTTAAATAGATACTTACATTACAAATATAAACTTATACGAAAATTCAGAAATGAGGGATGTTACAACAGAATCGCAAATGTCATTTCATTCATAATATATTTGGTTCATAACAAATGGAGCATAGAGTAATGGAGCATATCAATAGCGTATGAGATGTTCCGGAGCATATCAATTGCAAAAAGGACATTTCAGAACATATCAGTTTATAGCAAATGGAGCACAGAGTAATTGGAGCATATCAATAGCGTATGAAATGTTCCGGAGCATATCAATAGCGTATGAAATGTTCCGGAGCATATCAATGACAAATGGAACATTTCGGAACATATCAATGGTATGTGAAGCATTTTGAAGTATATCAATGGCATAGGAACCATTTTGGAGCATATCAATACAAAATACGGTACCCTAGCATAGTGCATGTGAGGTTTAACTCAGTAGTGGCTCCACGCCGTGATGAGTTCTCGACTCCATCCACGGGTAGCTCTTTCCTACTCGAGCTCTCTCACCCTACCCAAGTGCTAGGTCGGCTCTGAATTTCATATCAAACAGATAGATGGTGAAGTGGGATTCTAAACATAATATGGTCCATCCATTTCTGAATGACCACCAAACATAACTAGAGCATCACGGGCTCTAAGCACATACCCTTTACCATTTCTAGCAAAGGTCCAAATAATCCCACAAACACTAGAGTACAAAAGGGTATTGTGAACAATAAATTGGGACATATCGGAAACACATGCAGAACAACGGAATGCATGTGTCTATATGAAACATTACGATACAAACATGAAATTTACATAACAGATTTAGGTATCCAAATACATGTAGGACAAGAGCATACAAGAATTTAAAGCAGTAATATAAAGCTCAATTGAATAAGAAAGCCAAAGGATATCAATTTCCAACGGAATGAAACCAGAATATGCGAAATCGACCAAAGCTCGATTTCTAGCAGAATTCAAGAGGCACATTGAACAAATGATTCAAACTATCAATCGTGCTCCAATTTACTCAGAAATATATCATTTGAAAGATATTTCAATCTACTTCTAGATAAAACAAGCTTCAAATGAATTGAACTGTCTAACAGAGAGAGTTACAAATAATTTGGTAAACAAGGGTCGCAGAATAAAATCTCTATTTGGCAGAATTCATAAGGTCAGATTCAACAGATTACTAGGTAGGTGTTTGGACTCCAAATCTTTCAATCCATATATCAAAAGAAAGATTTACGAGTCTAGTTTCCAATGAAATCAGTTTTGAACAAATCGGAGATTCCAACAAAGACTTATAGGCAGCTCGGTATCAAAAGGTCAAAATCTCAGAAGTTGCACAGATTCAAATCGTTACATCTAAATAGGAGATATATCAAATGCAAGGCCAGAACAATTTAAAGTTCCTCATATTTAAAGCAAATGTAGAGATAAAATTGCAGTAAGGAAAGATCAGGACACTTGCAATAGAAAAGATTAGAAAGCTTACAATAGGAAAGATCGGAACACTTGCAATAGGTAAGATCGGAACACTTACAATAGGAAGGATCGAAACACTTGCAATAGAAAGGATCGAAACACTTGCAATAGAAAGGATCGAAACACTTACAATAGAAAAGATTAGAAAGCTTGCAATGGAAAGGATCAGAACACTTGCAATAACAAAAAATAGAACAATTATAGGAGAAACGATCGGGAAACTTGCCTTTTGAAGGTTTTGATCCAAAGATTCGAAGAAGGTGTATGCTCAAATCCTTTTTCTACTTTTCCTCCGTCCCCTCCTTGTTTCGTTTTGTGCACTCGTTTTCTTTCTTTTTTCGCAACTACACCACGTGTCGAACATCGAGGCACAGTCACCTGCTCTCTCTTACTCTCATTCCTTCTTTTTCTTTCCCAAACGCAACTGCCACAGCCACCACCGCTGCCGCTGCCAAAATCGCAGCCCCTTCCACCGCAATACCTTCCTTCCTCCCTTCTGTCGTTCCTACTTTTTCTTTCCCAAACACAGCTGCCACAGACGCAGCCGCCACCACCGCAGTCGTAATCACGGCCACAGCCCCCCTTTTTTCTCCCTTTCCTTTCTTTTTCTTTCCCAAAAGCAGCTACTGCAGCCACCACCGCTGCCGTAGCTACCGCAGTTGCAGTCGCAGCCATGGCCGCAGCCACCACAACCGCAGCCTCTTCTTCCTCCCTTGGTCTGTTTCCTCTCATTCTCTTCCAATTGCAGTTGCCACTACCATAGCTGCCTCCCCTTCTCCTCTTCCTCTCTTCTTCCCTTTTCCTTTCTCTTCTTTTTCCTTTCCTTCTCTTCTTTCCCAGCTACACTGCTACAGTCGCAGCCTCAGCCATGACCGCAGCCTCTTCTTCCTCCCCTGCTCATCTTCCTCTCCTTCTTCTCTTCCAGCTGCAGCTGCCATCGCCGTAGCCGTAGCCCCTTCTTCCCCTTCTCTTCTTCCTCTCCTTCCCTTCTTCCTTCCTCTTCCTCTTTCCCTGCCACAGCTGTAGCTGCCACAGCCACAGCCGCAGTTGCTTCTTTCCCTTCTCCTCTTCCTTCTCCTTCCTTTCTTCTTCTTCTCTTCTTCCTCACCTTCTCTTCCTCTCCTTCTCTTCCAGCTGCAGCTGCCACCAACGCAGCCGCAGCTCCTCCTTTCCCTTCTCTTCTTCTTCTCCTCTTCTTCTTCTTCTTCTTCTCCCCTTCAAGCGCCCCACACCTCTCCTCTGTTTCCACCTGCAGGAAACAGAGGTGCTGCAACCCTACCTGCTGCCACCTCTCGCTCCTCTCCCTCTTCCCTCTCTTTTCCCTCTTCTTCTTCTTCTTCCTTCTCCTTCCTTTCTTCTTCTTCTCTTCTTCCACACCTTCTCTTATTCTCCTTCTCTTCCAGCTACAGCTGCCACCGCTACAGCCTCAGCTCCGCCTTTCCCTTCTCTTCTTCTTCTCCTCTTCTTCTTCCCTCCTCCTCCCCGGCGTCACACTCACCCTCTCCTCTGTTTCCTCTGCAGGAAACAGAGGTATCACAACCTCTTCTCCTACTTCCACTTCTTCTCTTCCTCTTCGAATGCCCCACACCTCTCCTCTGTTTCCACCTGCAGGAAACAGAGGTGCTGCAGCCCTAGCTGCTGCCACCTCTCTCTCCTCTCCCTCTTCCCTCTCTTTTCCCTCTTCTTCTTCTTCTTCCTTCTCCTTCCTTTCTTCTTCTTCTCTTCTTCATCACCTTCTCTTCTTCTCCTTCTCTTCCAGCTGCAGCTGCCACCGCCGCAGCCGCAGCTCCTCCTTTCCCTTCTCTTCTTCTCCTCTTCTTCTTCCCTCCTCCTCTTCGGCGTCACACACACCCTCTCCTCTGTTTCCTCTGCAGGAAACAGAGGTATTACAACCTCTTCTTCTTCTCTTCCTCTTCTTCTTCTTCTCCTCTTCGAACGCCCCACACCTCTCCTTTGTTTCCACCTGTAGGAAACAAAGGTGCTGCAGCCCTAGCTGCTGCCACCTCTCGCTCCACTCCCTCTTCCCTCTCTTCTCCCTCTTCTTCTCCTTCTCTTCTTCTCCTCTTCCCTTTACCTCCCCAACGCCACACACCTCCTCGCTGCAGCCTTGCCGCAGCTATCCTCCTCTCTTCTTCTTATTCTTCTTCTTCTTCTTCTCTTCTCCCTCTTCTTCCTCTCTTCTTCTCCCCATGCCCCACCGCTCCTCTCTCTGTTTCTCGAGAAACAGAGAGAGTTAGGGGCGGTGGGATAAAACTGAAATTTTTGGTTTTTTTTATATTTTTCTTTTTGTAACTTAATAGTTTAGTCCTTGAAATTTCTATATTTACAAATAGATCCTCCAATTTACATATAAATCCTTATTAATAAATTTTCAAAAGTGAGGGATATTACAGAGGAGCGACTCTAGTCCTCCGAGATTCATGGTTCAATTGCTCCTCTTGATGTCGTGCGAAAGAGATGGCTGCCATAAGTGTATATGGTTGTCGCGCTTTAACTTCTCCTCGGATCTCCGGCTTCAAGCCCTTAATGAAGGTCCTCAATAGCTGTTTTTGAGACCGATTATGAGTTTGATTAGATAACCTTTCAAACCTGGTTTGGTACTCCTGAATGGTAGAGGTTTGTCGGATCTTTGCTAGTTGTCCGTCAATATTCTCATAATTGGTTGGTTTGAAGCGGATCAGCAGTCCTTCTTTGAATTGTCGCTATGAAAGGACTCCATAAGTATGTTCAAACTAGTCAAACCACTGTATGGCATCCCCTTCAAGATGTATAGCTGCAATTTTCACCATAGATGCATCCACGATTTTGTGGTACCAAAAATATCGCTCTGCACGCGAAATCCAACCAATCGGGTCTCCTTCTTCCGATCTAGGGAAGTCCACCCTCATGCGTGGATAGTTGGGATCGATCATAGAACCTTCCCTCTTTTGGAAGTCATCTCTTCGGGCTTAGTGTGATTGGGCAGAGCTCTCTCCTTGATTTGATTTCTTCAGGCTTAGTGGTCGCCCCAATCTCAGTTTAGTAAAGAGTGTCTGAATCGTATCCTCCATTCGTGCCTCCGAGGCTTTGAATTTAGCATTGATTGCCTCCTTAGATGCCATAGTATATGCCTCCAAATCTATGATGTTAAGATCTGCTAGTCATAGGTGCCCAGCAAGCCAATCACGTGAGTGATGGCACGTGTGACTTGATACAGAATCTTTTTGCTTATTATATTTTGGCGTATATCACTTTATAACTATTGCATAAATGCATATATATATTGTGATGTCCTTGGATTTGTGCAATGGGAATCGGATCGTGATGAGATCACAATAATGAGATCGATTCACCTTTAAACACATATCCTAAATAATCCCGGTCATAGGTTACTCGAGAGGGACATCGTGATAACCGGATAGACTGATGTGCTGTATACCCGTCCATATGATGGATGCAGCTGGTCTCATAGCTGCTCGTGTAGGGACACTAGGGATACAGTACAGGTGCTCATTGGAGAATGAGTTCACTGATTGATCCGCTTACGGAATGTTGGATGGTTGATGATGCCTTATTGTCAGACAGCGATTCCGTAGTCCTAGTGGTGTATCTGGTCCTTAGACTTGAGACACCAAGGATGTCCTGTATGAGTGCTCCACTCTTTGATACCAGACTTATAGGTTTGGCTGTTCCCAGATCTAGTACAGCTGGTCATTGGGAGTGGTAGTCGACCTTACGAGGGCTATTGAGTGTCAATAGAGGATCATCCACTCTCGGCGTCATGAGAGGAATATCCTATGTGTTCTTGCTCAGACAAATCCCTGGCCAGGGTCATTCGGGTTGAGAGAGAAAGAGTTCTCCGGGAGAATCCGATTAGAGCGAGACTCGAGTAGAAACCGTATGGGTCTGACAACACCATGCTCGATATACGGTCTCTGGGATATTAGATGGATGAGGGACTATAGGTACATGGTAACTGAGGACAGACAGGTCCAATGGATTGGATTCCCCTGTATCGTTTGGGGACTACGGCGTAGTGGCCTAGTACGTCCGTAGTCGATGAGTCGAGTGAATTATTACAGAGATAATAATTCACTAAGTTAGAAGGAGTTCTGACAGGTATGACTCACGGCCAGCTCGATATTGGGCCTAGAGGGTCACACACATATGGTAGGCATTGCGATGAGTAGAGGTTCGGATATGAGATATCCGACGGAGCCCTTGTCTTATTGGATGCAGATCCAATACCTACTAGGGAAAGGACCCATTAGGGTTTTTGACACGGGATCTCTATAAATAGGAGGGATTCACAGCCTCATAGGCTAGAGTCTTTGCTTGCCTTTCCTATTCTCCTCTCCACCTCAGAGTAGGCCTGGAGTTTTGAGGAGCGTCGTCACAACCCTACTGTGTGGATCACCGCTAGAGAGGAGGACGCTTGACCTCCTTCACCCTCTCCTAAGGATCTGCAAGGAAACAGGGATATACGATCTCCCTAGGTAACACAATCTCTATATGCAGTTTTGTGTTTTGCGAATTTTTGCGCACCAATCTTCGCACGACGACGAACATCTTTTTGGGAATCGGGGATTTTTGTTTTCTTGTTCTTCCGCTGCGCATATGATGTCACCCCCAATGATTTCCCAACAGTGGTATCAGAGCCAGGTTGTTCGTGCGAATGATTGGTTTTTGAACTGCGTGTGTTGTGTTTAGGAAGAATATTGACGTCAAAATCGTTGACGCAAAAGCGAGGAAGGGCAGCAACAGTTGCTGCCCTCGATCTGCATGCCTGCAGCCAGCCGCAGCCGCAGCCAGGCAGCACAGCGCCGGCGCATGCGCAAGCGCTATGCCTGCAGTAGCCGGCCGGCGATCTGCTTGCAGCAGGCTTGCGGCCGGCGGGGCTGGGAGCCCGCTCGGTAGAAGCGCCTGCGGCCACTGAGCCCGCGGGCAGAGGCGCCGCGGGGCAGCAGCGCGGGCTGAGGCACCGCAGGGCAGCGGCGCCTGTGGCCGCTGCTCCCATGGGCAAAAACCCCGTAGGGGCGGCCGCCAGCGAGACAGCACCACCTGCGGGCGCTGACTCGCGGGCAGAACCGCCCGCGAAGGCGGCGGCGCCCGCGGGGGCGCCCACCTGCAGCGGCAGCGACCCCAGCGGGCGTGCCACCTGCAGGCGAGGGCAGTGCCCTCGCCCTCGCCGCACAGGCCGCCGCCAGCAGGGTGGCGGCGGCGACGGCGCAGCAGCGAAAAGGGGAAAGGGCATTAGGGTTTTCTGGGAAAAAGACAATTTTGCCCCTCGGAATTTGAGAAATTCCAGTTTCTGTCTTTTGTCCAAATTACGAAAATACCCTTAGGAATTGAGAAATTCCCTACATGTCCCTGATTTCAGAAAAATATTAATTAATTAAAAGGTTTAGTTGATTATTATTTTTATTATTATCTAGTAGTCTTACATGATGATGATTATTTATACATGTGATGTATGATGTGTGGACGGATGATCATGGACCGTGTGATGTGTGTACTTGTGATTATTATTATTGAGGTCTGCGAACCTCCATTATATTTCTCGTTTATTGTCGGGCCTGCGTGCCTATGATTAAGTTGTAATCATATGAGGAGGTGCACCGGGAGCGTGGATGCGATAGCGGGATCCACGAGACGGACGATCGTGATGCATGGAGATGCATCAAGATGTCGACGAAACCGACGAGGACGAGATGGACGATCACAGGGCATGGAGATGCACCGTTGCACACATAGATCTTGATGTAAGTGATTAGGCCTACTGGCTCGGGCATAATCATATTAGGTTGTGGTCCATGATCATCTGGTGTGATTGCTTATACACATACTAGATATGTATATATATTTGCATGCGATGTAGATATATATTAAATATGTATATGTGTGACATGTCATATTAGGAGACCAAATCATAGAAACATCTCTCGATAATATTAAGTCGGTAAATGTGAGGCAATTAGATTGACCCACGTGGCCTTCCATCGTTATGAGTAGGAACCGAATCCCGGTGTAGGTTGAGTTGGTCGAGTCCCTCGAGACTCACCTATATCGCGATTCGCTATCTTGCTTACGACATAGAGATGTCACCGGTGACCTGAGGGCATGATATGCTTGGTCGAGTCCCTCGAGGGTATATCATCAAATCAGACTCATCTTGTAACGAAGGTGTTGACTTAACTGAGCATCATGGTTGGTCGAGTCCCTCGAGGCCATGGTGATTCGGAGGCCGAACAGGACGAGAATCACAAGGAGTTGTGATCGGCAAGAGTTGCCTACCTTTTAGGCTTAGTGTGATTGGTCGAGTCCCTCGAGGTTATACTAAGACGCTGATTGGATCCTGATCCCCACTAGAAGTCTGCCGGAGACTTCCGTTTCACGTGCTGAGGGTCTCGCGTGACTCGATAGTAAAATAGTGGGAGCATATTAAGATAGAAGTCCATATCTTGATAGTTTATTTCTTGCAAAATCTGCATGTTATTCATTTTTGCTACATCTTTATTTTCAGAAAATGTCGCTTTCAAATCCCTTACGTGGCATACTTGATGTCAACCGCCTCACTGGTCCAAATTATACGGATTGGCTCCGTAACTTGAGAATTGTTCTCACAGCGGAGAAAATCGTGTACGTCCTTGATACAGTGATGCCTATGCCCGAAGAAGGGGCAAGCGAGGATGAGATCGCTCGCTACCTGAAGTACATTGATGACTCCACTCTTGCTCAGTGCTATATGTTGGGCTCTATGACTCTAGAGTTACAGAGACAACATGAAAAGATGGATGCCAGATCCATTCTCCTACATGTCCACAAATTGTTTGAGGAACAGGGAAGGACTCAACGATATGAGATATCCAAGAGCCTTTTCCGCGCTAGGATGACTGAGGGGACACCGGTTCAGAACCATGTCCTAAAGATGATTGAGTGGATAGAGAAACTCACAGGTCTAGGAATGGTCCTAGAGGATAACTTGTGTGTGGACATTGTGCTTCAGTCCCTACCAGATTCCTTTTCACAGTTCATGATGAATTTTAATATGAACAAGCTTGAGGTGACTCTTCTAGAGCTCCTCAATATATTGAGGGAGGCAGAGAGTACTGTTAAGAAAGAGAAGCCAGTTCTCTACACTGGTGAGACCAGAAAGAAAAGGAAAGCAGAAAGGTCCCTTAAGAAGGGAAAGGGCAAGGGAAAACCAGGTAAAGCAAAGGTTGCTAAGAAAGACCCAGCAAAGGACAAAGGCCAGTGCTTCCACTGTGGTAAAGATGGGCACTGGAAGAGAAACTACAAAGAGTACCTTGCAGAAAGGGCGAAACAAAAGCTTGATGAAGCTTCAGGTACATTCATGATCGGTCTCCATTTGTCAGACTCTTATGATAACACATGGGTATTAGATACCGGTAGTGCTTATCATATATGTAATTCGTTGCAGGTTCTGGTAAGGCCTAGGAGACTAGAGAGAGGCGAGATGGACCTCAAGATGGGTAATGGAGCAAAAGTTGCTGTATTAGCTGTTGGCGAGGTCGCCCTACATCTGCCTAGTGGAGCTTTTATTGCATTAGATGCATGTTATTTTGTTCCTTCTATTATCAAAAACATTATCTCCATTTCATGTTTAACAGTTAGTGGATATAAATTTGTTTTTGAGAACAATGGTTGTTCAATATTATTAGATGATAAGATCATCACGAAAGGAACATTGCATAATGGTTTATTTATGTTAGACACTACTCCACATATCATGAATGTAAATGTGTCTAAAAGGAAACGAGATGAGTTGAACAGTGCATACCCGTGGCATTGTAGGCTAGGTCACATCCATGAAAGAAGGATTCAAAAGTTGTTAAATGATGGATATCTAGATCCATTCGACTATATGTCTTATGCAACTTGTGAGCCTTGCATTCGTGGAAAATTGACCAACTCTCCATTTAGTGGAATTGGAGAGAGAGCCACTGAGTTGTTGGAACTCATACATAGTGATGTATGTGGACCCATGTCAACTCATGCCATTGGAGGTTACTCTTACTTCATTACATTTACTGATGATTTCTCAAGGTATGGATATGTGTACTTAATGAAGTATAAGTCCGAGGCCTTTGAGAAATTCAGAGAGTATAAGAATGAGGTGGAGAACCAGAGTGGAAAGAGTATCAAAACTCTTCGATCAGATCGAGGAGGTGAGTACTTAAGTATAGAGTTTACTCAGTTCCTCAAGGACCATGGGATATTATCCCAATGGACACCTCCTTACACACCTCAGCTTAATGGTGTCTCTGAAAGGAGAAATCGTACGTTATTAGATATGGTACGGTCCATGATGAGTTTCGCTGACCTACCCATCTCATTCTGGGGATATGCCCAAGAAACCGCAGCTTACCTTCTGAACAGAGTTCCAACTAAGTTGGTAGTGTCTACACCATATGAGATATGGAAAGGGAAGAAGCCTGATCTTAAGGTTGTTAAGATTGGGGCTGCCCTGCCCACGTTAAAAGACACAACCCCGATAAGTTAGAATCAAGGACAGAGCGATGCATATTTGTGGGATACCCCAAGGAAACTTGTGGGTATTACTTCTATCATCTCGAGGACCAAAAGGTCTTTGTAGCTAAGAGAGCAGTGTTCCTTGAGAAGGAACATGTTCTTGGCGGAGACAGTGGGAGAATGATAGAGTTGAGCGAAGTTAGAGAACCAAGCTCAAGCACCACTCTACAGCCCGAGTCTGTTCAGGTACCTAATACACAAGTTTCAACTTTACACAGGTCTGATAGAGTATCTCATCCTCCTGAGAGATATGTGGGACATATTAGAGGAGAGGATGCTGAGGATATTGATCCTCAGACCTACGAGGAGGCTATTATGAGTATAGACTCCGGGAAGTGGCAAGAAGCCATGAATTCTGAGATGGATTCTATGTACTCCAATAAGGTTTGGAACCTAGTTGATGCGCCCGAAGGTATTGTACCCATCGGTTGCAAGTGGATCTTTAAGAAAAAAGATCGGAGTAGATGGAAAGGTAGAGACCTATAAAGCAAGGCTAGTGGCTAAAGGGTATCGTCAAAGGCAAGGTGTTGACTACGACGAAACCTTCTCACCCGTAGCAATGCTAAAATCCATCAGAATTCTATTGGCTATTGCAGTACACTATGATTATGAGATCTGGCAGATGGATGTGAAAACCGCATTCCTCAATGGGAACCTCGAGGAGGAGGTGTATATGATGCAACCTGAGGGATTCGTGTCCAAGAACTGCCCAGATAAAGTGTGTAGGTTGCTTAAATCCATTTATGGACTAAAGCAAGCTTCCCGAAGTTGGAACATAAGATTTGATGAGTCAATCAGATCTTATGACTTCGTTAAGAACGAAGATGAGCCTTGTGTATACAGAAAGGTAAGTGGGAGAGCTATCACCTTTTTGGTGTTATATGTGGATGACATCCTCATCATTGGGAATGACGTAGGAATGGTATCCACAGTAAAGACTTGGTTATCTAGACACTTCTCCATAAAGGACTTAGGGGAAGCATCCTATATCTTGGGGATTAGAATCTATAGAGATAGATCCAAGAGGATGCTTGGCTTGTCCCAGTCCAGGTACATAGAAACCATTGTCAAAAGGTTTGGCATGGAAAATTCCAAAGGGCAAACATGAATATGATACCTTATGCCTCAGCAATAGGGTCTATCATGTATGCCATACTATGTACAAGACCTGATATAGCGCATGCTCTGAGTGTCACGAGCAGGTATCAGGCGGATCCAGGCTTGGAGCACTGGAAAACAGTAAAGTGTATCCTTAAGTACTTGAGAAGCACTTAGGATCTTTTACTAGTATATGGAGGTAATAGCCTTAAGGTTGAAGGCTACACTGACTCAAGTTTTTAGTCTGATGTCGATGATAACAAGTCGAATTCAGGGTATGTGTACACCTTGAATGGAGGAGCAGTGTGCTGGAAGAGTTCCAAGCAAGATATCACTGCTGACTCGACCACAGAGGCGGAGTACATTGCTGCATCAGATGCAGCAAAGGAGGGAGTCTGGTTGAAGAAGTTCATCACAGATTTGGGAGTCGTGCCGGATAGTGAGGAGCCGATTTCCCTATATTGCGACAACAACGGGGCAATTGCTCAAGCGAAGGAACCTAGGTCTCATCAGAAATCTAAGCATTTTCTGAGGAGGTTCCACCTTATCAGAGAGATCGTGACCCGAGGAGATGTAGCAGTGGAAAGAGTTCCATCCGAAGATAACATTGCAGATCCACTAACAAAGCCATTGTCTCAGATTGTCTTTGAGCGTCACAGGAGTCTGATGGGGATCAGACACATAGGTGATTGGCTTTAGGTCAAGTGGGAGATTGCTAGTCATAGGTGCCCAGCAAGCCAATCACGTGAGTGATGGCACGTGTGACTTGATACAGAATCTTTTTGCTTATTATATTTTGGCGTATATCACTTTATAACTATTGCATAAATGCATATATATATTGTGATGTTCTTGGATTTGTGCAATGGGAATCGGATCGTGATGAGATCACAATAATGAGATCAATTCACCTTTAAACACATATCCTAAATAATCCCGGTCATAGGTTACTCGAGAGGGACATCGTGATAACCGGATAGATTGGTGTGCTGTATACCCGTCCATATGATGGATGCTGCTGGTCTCATAGCTGCTCGTGTAGGGACACTAGGGATACAGTACAAGTGCTCATTGGAGAATGAGTTCACTGATTGATCCGCTTACGGAATGTTGGATGGTTGATGATGCCTTATTGTCAGACAGCGATTCCGTAGTCCTAGTGGTGTATCTGGTCCTTAGACTTGAGACACCAAGGATGTCCTGTATGAGTGCTCCACTCTTTGATACCAGACTTATAGGTTTGGCTGTTCCCAGATCTAGTACAGCTGGTCATTGGGAGTGGTAGTCGATCTTACGAGGGTTATTGAGTGTCAATAGAGGATCATCCACTCTCGGCGTCATGAGAGGAATATCCTATGTGTTCTTGCTCAGACAAATCCCTGGCCAGGGTCATTCGGGTTGAGAGAGAAAGAGTTCTCCGGGAGAATCCGATTAGAGCGAGACTCGAGTAGAAACCGTATGGGTCTGACAACACCATGGTCGATATACGGTCTCTGGGATATTAGATGGATGAGGGACTATAGGTACATGGTAACTGAGGACAGACAGGTCCAATGGATTGGATTCCCCTGTATCGTTTGGGGACTACGGCATAGTGGCCTAGTACGTCCGTAGTCGATGAGTCGAGTGAATTATTACAGAGATAATAATTCACTAAGTTAGAAGGAGTTCTGACAGGTATGACTCACGGCCAGCTCGATATTGGGCCTAGAGGGTCACACACATATGGTAGGCATTGCGATGAGTAGAGGTTCGGATATGAGATATCCGACGGAGCCCTTGTCTTATTGGATGCAGATCCAATACCCACTAGGGAAAGGACCCATTAGGGTTTTTGACACGGGATCTCTATAAATAGGAGGGATTCACAGCCTTATAGGCTAGAGTCTTTGCTTGCCTTTCCTATTCTCCTCTCCACCTCAGAGTAGGCCTGGAGTTTTGAGGAGCGTCGTCACAACCCTACTATGTGGATCACCGCTAGAGAGGAGGACGCTTGACCTCCTTCACCCTCTCCTAAGGATCTGCAAGGAAACAGGGATATACGATCTCCCTAGGTAACACAATCTCTATATGCAGTTTTGTGTTTTGCGAATTTTTGCGCACCAATCTTCGCACGACGACGAACATCTTTTTGGGAATCGGGGATTTTTGTTTTCTTGTTCTTCCGCTGCGCATATGATGTCACCCCCAATGATTTCCCAACAAGATCTCTCTTTTGTTGTTAGGTTAAAGGCATGTATAGGTTGAGAGAAGTGTGGTTGAAAGGGTTAGTGGATCGGTGGATGTAGGCTACGATTTAGGCTTGTTTTGTGGCTGTTTTGGGTGCAGTTAGAGGGTGTGGTTTATGGAGTTTTAGGGCTATGGATGAAAGTTTTGGATCTGTGGTAGATGACAGCAAAGGTTTGATAGAAATCAGTGGAAGTTGCAGCAAGTATGTGCTGTCTTGTAAGAGTAGAATTGTCGTCAAAAAATTTCAGCAGTTTACGATGAAAATTTGCAGCAACACAAAATCATTTTTAGAGATGAATTTCTCAATAGATCAATCTTAGATGGAAGCCAAGATAATCTACGAAGTGTATAAGAAATTTTATTTAAAAAAGATTACAAATAGATGGGTTAAAGCAACAATATGCGGCTGAAATTTTTTGCAGAATAGATTTTCAAGTGTAGTAGATTGGACATAAAAGATCAGTAGTTTATATTGAGAATTTTTCGATGAAACCAAAGGAAAATCTACTATTAGGAAGTGTCAAAGATATCATAAAAATTTCGTAAAAATTTGGATAGAAAAAGTACAGTAGAAAGATCAAACAGATGGTGCTATGCGGTTGGAATTCTGCAATGTATCTTTCGTCGTAGAGATGAAAACTTTATGACGAAAAGTTTATGCAGCAATATAGAGATTGGAATAACATGCTGGAATGTTCGCGGACTTAATAAGCCGGAGAAATGTCGGGAGCTCAACAGAATAATCAAGTCTGCCGCATGTGATATTGTTATTCTAGTGGAAACGAAAATTAAACAATCGCGCGTTCAAGCTCAAAAGAATTTAATATGGCCGGACGCAGAACTGTTTACCAATGACTCAAATGAAACTTTTGGTAGAATATGGGTCTTATGGCATCCTAACTATATTAATGCTTGGTTTATTTCTGCTACTGATCAATTCATTCATCTTAAGGTAGAGGACAAAAAGAATGGCTGTCAATTCAATTTCACTGGTATATATGCTTCAAACAGTATGCAAGAAAGAAATACTCTTTGGTCTGACCTGACTAATATTGTAAATGGCCGTCTCAATGTACCTTAGATTGTTCTTGGAGACTTTAATACTGTTCGGTACACAAATGAAAAAGAGGGGGGTAGACAACTTTCAGAAAGCCAACTTCAAAGTTTTAATGATTACATTGACATTGCAGCATTGTTTGATATGAAATATGTGGGTAATTGGCTCTCCTTGAGTAATCAAGGTGCTGCTAACAGAAAAATAATGGCTCGACTTGATAGGTGTTTGATTAATCATGAATGGTTAACAGTTTACCTAGATTCACTTCTTGAGTATGGTGCTCCTTTGTTTTCTGACTATTCTTTAATGTATATACACGCAGACAAAGCGACACCAAGAGGCAAGAAACCATTTAGATTCTTTAACATGTAGAGTACTCATCCTCAATTTCTTGATGTTATCAGATCTGCTTGGAATGTTAATGTGCATGGATCCCCCCCTTACATCTTATGTCAAAAGCTCCAAGCCTGTAAAGCAGCACTAAAGGAGTGGAATACAAATACCTTTGGCAATATTACCACCAGAGTTCAATTTTGCAGAAAGGAACTAATGTCATTGCAACATGAGCTGCAATTTCAGCCAAATGATGAGAATATTATCTACAAAGAGACAGAAGCCAGAAATAACTTCATGCAAGCCTTAAAACAGGAGGAAAGTTTTGCAAAGCAAAAGTCTCGACAGCATTGGCTTACACTAGGGGATTCCAATACTAAATTTTTCTATGCTTCAATTGCTACTCGAAGGGCTATTAACCGTATCAGCAAATGCAGAGACAAATATGATAATCTTATTGAGAATTTAGATGAGGTTAAAGCACACACAGAGCAATTTTTTTATTCCTTACTCAATCAAGCTGGGAAACCTAATAACATTCATGTGGAGCCGACTAGAAAACTTGATTCGGAAGCCATTTCAATCCTCAATGCCCCAATTACAGATGACGAAATTGTATGTGTTGTCTTTAAGTCACCAAAGCACAAAAGCCCAGGTCCAGACGGATTTCCAGCTGAATTTTACCAAACTGCTTGGTCTATTATTGGAAATGATGTGATCAAGGCTTGCCAACATTTTTTCTCTTCAGGTCATATTCTTAGAGAGATGAATTGCACTTTTATTTCTTTAATTCCGAAGAATACAAGGACTGATTCACTAGAGAACTATCGGCCCATATCATTATGCAACTTTATTTACAAGATCATCTCCAAAGTATTGGCAAATAGAATGCAAAAAGTAAACACAAGATCATTAGCCCAAATCATCTGCTTTCATCAAAGGGAGAAGTATACATCATAACATTTTGCTTGCTAATGACTTGATCAAAGATTTGCATTCAAAAGCAAGAGGGACAAAAATATGTTTTAAAGCTGATTTACGGAAAGCCTTTGATTCAGTTAATAGGAAATTTATCTATAAGATGCTCCTCGATATGAACTTCCCACAGCAATGGGAATTGGATTCAATTTTGCTTGGAAACACTAAAATTTTCGATACTCTTTAATGGCTCACCTATTGGTTTTTTTGGGAGCACGAATGGCATCCGACAAGGTAATCCACTCTCTCCGTATCTCTTTACTATTACAATGGAAGGACTTAGCTGTATGTTTGAACACGCAATCTTAAATGGCAGCATTAAGGTACCCATTGCTGGTTCTATTCATATATCATATATAACATTTGCAGATGATTTACTTATCTTTCTCCAAAATAAACCAACTTCAGTAAAGAACCTGGCTACTATTATGAATGACTTTGGTATGGTTTCTGGACTTCAGTTAAATTATGCAAAAAGTAAAGTATATATGAGCCCTTACGTTGAGGATAAGGTCTTAATTGCACAAACTTTGGGGGTTAGTGAGGGAAGCTTACCAGTTCCTTATTTGGGTCTCCCGCTCATATCCACAGGCATTCACAAAACCCACTGTCAGCCTATCTTACAAAAAATAAAAATAAAATTTCTTCTTAGAAAAATAGGTTTCTATCAAAAGTAGGACGACTCGAACTCATCCGTTCGGTATTGCACTCCTACTCTATATGTTGGTGTAATGTTTTTCTTCTGCCTGCTGCACTTCTCCAAGATATTGAACATTTATTAATGAACTTCTTCTGGAATGGCACAAATGATAAGGCAATGCATATTGTAAATTGGGATGGCATTTTCAAACCGAAAGATGAAGGTGGGCTAAACTTGAGAAATATTAGAGATTGGAATCAAGCATGTCTGGTACAACAATTGTGGGATCTTTTGCAAAACAAATGTTCCATATGGTCACAATGGGTTTCTGCTAGGTATCTTTCAAAGGAATCAATCTGAGAAATTTCAACAAAAACATACCACTCTACAGCTTGGAAAGAATTTTAAAGGCAAGGAATTGGCAAGGATCATTTCCAGTAACCCTAGGCCTTGGACTAGCCTCTTCAAGGCTCTGGTTGGAAGTCCGGATCTAAGCTTGGAATTCTTTACTCTAGAAGTTCAGGCTGATAAGAAGATTGCTGTATACGAGACTGCTGATTCAGCAGAGCTTATTGAGACATGGTCTATGCCGATTGTTGGCTATGTGGTAGGTCTCAAAACATCTTATTTCCCACTATCCTCATTTATCGAAACTCGATGGGGAATATCGTTATTTGATCTTCATATGCTAGAGAACGGATTCTTTGTTTGCAAGCTATACTTTGAAGAAGATTTACAACGGGTCCTCGAAGGATTCTGGACTATTCGCGGCCATCTAATGATTCTACGACGCTGGTCTCCTAATGTCCGTTTGGAGTTAGATAGCCTACAGTCTATTCCATTATGGGTATCCTTTCAAGGTCTTCCTCTACATCTTTGGAGTCGACGTTTTATTGCAAAGTTATGCAGCACTTTGGGACGACCACTCTACATCGACAAAGCAACAGCTGCTCAGACGAGATTAGCATTTGCACGAGCATGTGTACTGGTTTCTTCCGACGAAGATCTTCCAAATGAGGTTTTCTATCATGATCTTGACGGGAACACTCGGAAGGCACATGTCTCATATTCCTGGAAGCCACAACTGTTAGGATCGGAACGGCACTAAGAGGGGGGGGGGGTGAATTAGTGCAGCGGATTAAAACTTCGGTTTCGATAAATCTTTCGTACGATAAGAATGGAACTTGAAAAGCTAAACTTGAAAGCGTATTCTTAAAGTTGTGAAGCAAAGGTAATAAGGAACTAAAGCATGTAAGAAGGTTTGCAGTAATGTAAATAGTAATAATGAAATGCAAACCAGAGATTACGTCGATTTTAGAGTGGTTCGGTCAAATGACCTACATCCACTTGCGAGGCCCCTCTTCGATGAGGCTCCCACCTTCCACTAGAAAATCTCTTGAAATGGAAGGGCAAATACCCCTCTTACAACCTTTTACAAGCAGTTCAACCTCTTACAAATTTTCAGCAAGAAAGAATAAGGAGAACTCTAACAAATTGAAAACAAGAAAGGCAAAGACTCTTCTAAGACTTTTCTCTCAATCACTTGCTGCACAAAAGTTGTTCTCTCAGCTGAGATTTGAGGGGTATTTATAGGCATTAAGAGGATTCAAATTTTGGGCTCCAAAATTTGAATTCTCTTTGGGTTCCCGAATGCTGGAGGTGCCACCGCCCAGCCAAGCGGTGCCACCGCCCAGCACTCGGGTGCTGGACGGTGCAACCGCCCAGCCAAGGAGGTGTCACCGCCCATCTCTCGGGTGCTGGGCGGTGCCACCGCCTAGGCCAAATCAGCTCACTGGTTGGGCTCCAAACTTGGCCCAAACTAGTTCGAACTCAGGCCCAATTGGCCCCTACTTGGGTTATAGGATTAACACCTAATTCTAACCCTAATTAATGTGCTAACTACGAATTTAAAGACATTTTCTAAGCTATTACAAAGTTTGTAAGTCAAGACTTCTTCCGGCGAGCTTCCGGCGGTCTTCCGATAAACTCTCGGAAACCATTCTGCGGACTCCCGGCAAGCTCCTAGACTTCACGATTTGATCTTGGCGAGTTCCAACGAGCTTCTTCGGTAAGCTCCGATCTTTCTCAGTGAGTTCCGCGAACTTCCAACGAACCTTCCGGCGAGCTTCCGAAAAACCCTTCGGCAATCTCCCTACTCATTCTCGGCTAGTTCCGGCAGCATTCCCGACGAACCTTCGGACTTCCTTTGAACTCTCGAACTCCCAACGAATCCTTTGCGCTTGACTCCAGCACTTTGTTTCGCTTTATGTCTTCATCGTTATCGTAGTTAATCCTGCACATACAAACCAAAACTCAACTCCGATCTAGACAATTATTACAACGCGAATTGACATTCTGTTGCCCGGCACGTCATTGGTTGGCGCTTCGTCCGATTCTTCAGTGCATCGTCCTCTCTTGTGGCTTGTTGCCCAATCGGTGGTTGACCTTCGCAACCCCGATATCCTTGGCGCAATTTCACTCTCCTTGGCCCGATGCCCGACATCCGAAGCATTCAGCCATCCAATATCCTGACGTGATCTCTTCTGGCGCAACGTCAATTCCTCCTACGTTAATTGTCTAATCCTGATCGAGTAGACCTGCATCACTCAAAATGTAATTTAAATCATAAACACATATCAAGTGGTTTCATCATCAAAATACGAGATTCAACAATCTCCCCCTTTTTGATGATGACAACCACTTGATGACGGAGTTAACCTTAACTCCCGGAGTTTAAACAAACTCCCCCTATCAATATGGCTTATTGATAGAAACTCTTGGATTCAAGAATCCAAGCAACATGTCATCATAAACTTATGCATAACATGTCATGTCATCATACTTCTCCCCCTTTGTCATCAACAAAAAGGAGAAGTTCCTACTCTTATGTGTTTAGAGATAAAAAGTTCCATGCATTGCATGAAAAACATAGTATAAAATTTTATCATCATGCAATCTAGCAATTAAAGATGTGTAAGTTTAGCATGTTTGTTTTTCTTGAGATAACAACTAATTGCTTCTCTTTAGACTACAAGCTAGCAATTTTCATGATATGCAAGTTGCAAGCTAGCAAATTTTTGTTTCCTTTGTAATGTTTGAGCTAGCAATTTTGCTTCCGTAACAAGTTAGCTTGTTTTGTATTTTGAGATAGGCAAGATAGCACATTTGCTTCTTTTGAGATAGCAACTCTTTTGAGATAGTGATCTTAGTAAATTTTACATTATGTAAGGTAGCAATTTTTATGATGTTCAAGATAGTAAGTTCTTTCTTCTCTTTTGAGAAGTGCTATTTTTCACTTCCTTTACAAAGTGCAAGCTAGCAAAGTGTTTGAAAAAGTGAGCAAGTTTTGCCACATACAAGCTAGCAAAAATCTCGAAAGCAAATATAAGATAGCTTTCTTGTTGAAGTGTGTAAGCTATCGATTCTTGCTTCCTATTGTAATGTGTAGGTTGCAAGTCTTGCTTCTTGAGATAGGCAAGATAGTGATGTTCAAGAAGACAACTTTTGCTTCTTGAAATAAGCAAGTTAGCAATCTTTGCTACTTAAGATAGGCAAGCTAGCAATCAAGTTTTTGTATCTTCTTGACTTGTGCAAGTTAGCTATCTCCCCCTTTGTCATTGTCAAAAAGAAGGGAAGACCCTTTACATCAATTATGACAAAGGTAAGTATAAATCTTATTGGTGCATCATCATATTTTCAATTTAGAATATGCACATTTTTAAAAATCTTATATGCATGATATCGAAAAATAAATCAATCATCATTAATAAGCATATCATACATGATACTCAAACATTAAAATTTTTAAGCATTTATTAACATATTGATCATGATACCAAACATTCATCATTTAAAGCATTCATGATACACATCATATGCAATAAATACATCATGTACATCATTATCATAAGTATTGCTTACATCATTTTCACTTTATGAATATTTCATCATTGCATGCATTATACCAAAACATTTCAAGCCATGCAAGCCATAAATACAAAGAAATCATGTCATGAAGGATAAAATCATTTGAATACCAAAAGACATGATTCATATAGTAAATATCTTCTTTAAATAAAATATCAAGAAAAATCATAAGAGTACAAAGAAGAGATCTTGTTTTAAAAGAAAAATCAAGTAATAACTCCAAGAACTCACAAGAAAAAAATCATGATTTATTTAGAAAATCTCCTCTCAAGAGAATATCAAATAAAATTGTAGAAGATCGATTAATGAGAAATTTTGATTTATAATAAAATCTCATGTATCAAATGTCGAGAAATCAAAATGATGATTTATATAAAAAAAATATCACAAGTTATATTCAAGAGAAAAATCATCATTCATTTTCAACTTATTCAATTTATCACATCAATATTTCTTAGATATGCATGATACCAAAACATGGTTTTACATCTTTAACATATAACATGCATAAATTGAAAGGAGAAGGGAAGAATTCAAACGTACAAAGATTTCAACCATCTCATAAACAAATGTAAGACCAAGTCATGAATCTAAAATTCCATGAATCAAAATGATCATCAAAGGTAATCTCATGTTATTCCAAGAAATCAATATCATGATTTTGATAAAACTCATTTCAAATTTAAATCATCAAAATCATCAAAATATCAACATTACTTTCAAGAGATTCAAAATGGTATACATAGATTTATCATAATAAACATCAAGATCAATAGGATAGAGAAAAATAATTTTTCAAGGAAAAAATATTTTCCTCTTTTTAGTTGTTTCAATTCATGTGATTTTATTTCACTTATACCAAATAAAAACATGTATAATGTTTAAAACCGAAAGTGTAAGATTTATTATAACAAAGATTAATAAGGCACTTTCATTATGGTAAAAATCAATAATCCATAAATCACAAGATTCATATGCATAATTTGAAATTTATTAAGCATGATCATTATGCATGACACTCAAACATGGTTTCAAAATGTTTAATATTTTCATTACATCATTATGCAATGGTTTCATTGAACATAATTTTGAATGATTCTTATAGATAACTAAAACTTCTTTAGTTTTAATTTATATGATTGACTTTATATTAGCATGCTCAAGTTTTGTTCTTATGTCAAAAACATACATCATGTTTGAAAACCAAAGACAAGGTTTACAAAAAATATCAACAAGCCTTCCATATAAAAACCATGCATCGTCATTGAAAGTTAATATGGAAATCATCAAAATACACATTCTTGCTTCTCAAGCACATATATATGATTATTTAAATCTAACATTTTATTCTATTAACATAAAACATATAATTTTCAAGAAAAATAATTATTCAAAAGAAAAGAGAAAATACATCATGGAAAATATCAAGTAATTTCAAAATAATTCAAGATAGTTGAGTTACTTACCTTGTAGTCGAAGCCCGTCAAAGCCCAATTCTCCGTTTCACCTTTGGAAGTTCTTGATTCATCCTTGGTTGCCTTCCTCTTCTTTGGCCTCTTTCTCCGTTCAAGTTCATTGTTTATTTTAGATTTTTGTTTAATAAACTTATTAAGATTTAGTGTTCGAAGTTCAAGTTCATCATTGTCCTCATCACTTGAGTCATCGCTCAAGTAGTATTCATTTGTCCGGAGTTCCAAATCCTTCCTGTTCTTTGGAAGGTGGTTCAAGTGTTCATTGTGTTCATCGTGTGCATTACGCACCATTTCATATGTCATCAATGAGCCGATAAGTTCTTCAAGTGGAAAAATATTTAAATCTTTTGTTTCTTGAATTGCGATTATTTTAGGATCCCACCTTTTTGGAAGGGATCTTAAGATCTTGCTTACGAGATCAAAATTCGAGAAACATTTGCCAAGAGCTTGTAAACCATTGACGACATCCGTAAAACGGGTGTACAAGTCAATAATGGTTTTGCTCGGCTTCATTTGAAAAAGATCGAAATCATGTATTAAAATGTTAACTTTTGAGTCTTTGACTCTACTAGTTCCATCGTGCGTGATTTCAAGTGTTCGCCAAATATCAAAAGCCGTTTCGCACGTTGAAATCCGATTGAACTCATTTTTGTCCAAAGCACAAAATAAGGCATTCATAGCCTTTGCGTTTAAAGAAAACATCTTCTTCTCCAAATCATTCCAATGGTTCATTGGAAGAGAAGACATTTCAAATCCATTTTCGACTATGTGCCATAAATTCAAATCCAAAGAAAGTAAGAAAACTCTCATTCGAGTTTTCCAATAAGTGTAGTCCGTCCCATTGAAAAAGGGAGGACAAATGAGAGAGTGACCCTCTTGAAAGCCGTAAAGAGCCATTTCTATTTGGGTGTTAAACCAAGGTAGAAAAATGTGGCTCTGATACCAATTGTTAGGATCGGAGCGGCACTAAGAGGGGGGGGGTGAATTAGTGCAGCGGATTAAAACTTCGGTTTCGACAAATCTTTTGTACGATAAGAATGGAACTTGAAAAGCTAAACTTGAAAGCGTATTCTTAAAGTTGTGAAGCAAAGGTAATAAGGAACTAAAGCATGTAAGAAGGTTTGCAGTAATGTAAATAGCAATAATGAAATGCAAACCAGAGATTACGTCGATTTTAGAGTGGTTCGGTCAAATGACCTACATCCACTTGCGAGGCCCCTCTTCGATGAGGCTCCCAACTTCCACTAGCAAATCTCTTGAAATGGAAGGGCAAATACCCCTCTTACAACCTTTTACAAGCAGTTCAACCTCTTACAAATTTTCAGCAAGAAAGAATGAGGAGAACTCTAACAAATTGAAAACAAGAAAGGCAAAGACTCTTCTAAGACTTTTCTCTCAATCACTTGCCGCACAAAAGTTGTTCTCTCAGCTGAGATTTGAGGGGTATTTATAGGCCTCAAGAGAATTCAAATTTTGGGCTCCAAAATTTGAATTCTCTTTGGGTTCCCGAATGCTGGAGGTGCCACCGCCCAGCCAAGCGGTGCCACCGCCCAGCCAAGCGGTGCCACCGCCCAGCGCTCGGGTGCTGGACGGTGCAACCGCCCAGCCAAGGAGGTGTCAGCTAGTCATAGGTGCCCAGCAAGCCAATCACGTGAGTGATGGCACGTGTGACTTGATACATAATCTTTTTGCTTATTATATTTTGGCGTATATCACTTTATAACTATTGCATAAATGCATATATATATTGTGATGTCCTTGGATTTGTGTAATGGGAATCGGATCGTGATGAGATCACGATAATGAGATCGATTCACCTTTAAACACATATCCTAAATAATCACGGTCATAGGTTACTCGAGAAGGACATCGTGATAACCGAATAGACTGGTGTGCTATATACCCGTCCATATGATGGATGCAGCTGGTCTCATAGCTGCTCATGTAGGGATACTAGGGATACAGTGCAGGTGCTCATTGGAGAATGAGTTCATTGATTGATCCGCTTATGGAATGCTGGATGGTTGATGATGCCTTATTGTCAGACAGCGATTCTGTAGTCCTAGTGGTGTATCTAGTCCTTAGACTTGAGACACCAAGGATGTCCTGTATGAGTGCTCCACTCTTTGATACCAGACTTATAGGTTTGGCTGTCCCCAGATCTAGTACAGCTGGTCATTGGGAGTGGTAGTCGACCTTACGAGGGCTATTGAGTGTCAATAGAGGATCATCCACTCTCGGCGTCATGAGAGGAAAATCCTATGTGTTCTTGCTCAGACAAATCCCTGGCTAGGGTCATTCGGGTTGAGAGAGAAAGAGTTCTCCGGGAGAATCCGATTAGAGTGAGACTCGAGTAGAAACCGTATGGGTCTGACAGCACCATGCTCGATATACGGTCTCTGGGATATTAGATGGATGAGGGACTATAGGTACATGGTAACTGAGGACAGACAGGTCCAATGGATTGGATTCGCCTGTATCGTCTGGGGACTACGGCGTAGTGGCCTAGTATGTCCGTAGTCGATGAGTCGAGTGAATTATTATAGAGATAATAATTCACTGAGTTAGAAGGAGTTCTGACAGGTATGACTCACGGCCAGCTCGATATTGGGCCTAGAGGGTCACACACATATGGTAGGCATTGCGATGAGTAGAGGTTCGGATATGAGATATCCGACGGAGCCCTTGTCTTATTGGATGCAGATCCAATACCCACTAGGGAAGGACCCATTAGGGTTTGACACGGGATCTCTATAAATAGGAGGGATTCACAGCCTCATAGGCTAGAGTCTTTGCTTGCCTTTCCTATTCTCCTCTCCCTCTCCACCTCAGAGTAGGCCTGGAGTTTTGAGGAGCGTCGTCATAATCCTGCTGTTTGGATCACCGCTAGAGAGGAGGACGCTTGACCTCCTTCACCCTCTCCTAAGGATCTACATGGAAACAGGGATATACGATCTCCCTAGGTAACACAATCTCTATACGCAGTTTTGTGTTTTGCGAATTTTTGCACACCAATCTTCGCACGACGACGAACATCTTTTTGGGAATCGGAGATTTTGTTTTCTTGTTCTTCCGCTGCGCATATGATGTCGCCCCCCAATGATTTTCCCAACAGTGGTATCAGAGCCAGGCTGTTCGTGCGAATGATTGGTTTTGAACTCCGTGTGTTGTGTTTAGGAAGAATATTGACGTCAAAATCGTTGACGCAAAAGCGAGGAAGGGCAGCAACAGTTGCTGCCCTCGATCTGCATGCCTGCAGCCACCTGCAGCGGCAGCCGCAATCGCAGCCAAGCAGCACAACGCCGGCGCATGCGCAAGCGCTGTGCCTGCAGCAGCCGGCCGACGGTCTGCTTGCAGCAGGCTTGCTGCTGGCGGGGCTGGCAGCCCACGGGCAGAGGCGCCGCAGGGCAGCGACGCCTGCCGCCGAAAGGAAGCGGCGCCTACCGCCGAAGGGCAGCGACGCGCGACGCCTGCCGCCACTGCTCCCGCGGGCGAAACCCCCCCACAGGGGCGGCCGCCCGAGGGTACAGCACCAGCTGCGGAGGCAGCGATGCTCGAAGGGGGAGCCCACTTGCAGCGGTAGCACCGCCAGCGGGCGTGCCGCCTGCAAGCGAGGGTAGCGCCTTCGCCCCGCCGCACAAGCCACCGCCAGCAGGGTGGCGGCGGCGGCAGTAGCGAAAGGGTGAAAGGGCATTAGGGTTTTCTGGAAAAAGATAGTTTTGCACCTCGAAATTTGAGAAACTCCAGTTTCTATCTTTTGTCCAAATTACGAAAATACCCTTAGGAATTGAGAAATTCCCTACATGTCCCTGATTTCAGAAAAATATTAATTAATTAAAAGGTTTAATTGATTATTATTTTTATTATTATCTAGTAGTCCTACATGATGATTATTATTTATACATATGATGTATGATGTGTGGACGGATGATCATGGACCGTGTGATGTGTGTACTTGTGATTATTATTATTGAGGTATGCGAACCTCCATTATATTTTTCGTTTATTGTCGGGCCTGCGTGCCTATGACTAAGTTGTAATCACATGAGGGGTGCAGCGGGAGCGTGGATGTGATAGCGGGACCCACGAGACGGACGATCGTGATGCATGGAGATGCATCAAGATGTCGACGAAACCGACGAGGACGAGATGGACGATCACAGGGCATGGAGATGCACCGTTGCACACATAGATCTTGATGTGAGTGATTAGGCCTACTGGCTCGGGCCTAATCATATTAGGTTGTGGTCCATGATTATCTGGTGTGATTGCTTATACACATACTAGATATGTATATATATTTGCATGTGATGTAGATATATATTAAATATGTATATGTGTGACATGTCATATTAGGAGACCAAATCATAGAAACATCTCTCGATAATATTAAGTCGGTAAATGTGAGGCAATTAGATTGACCCACGTGGCCTTCCATCGTTATGAGTAGGAACCGATTCCCGGTGTAGGTTGAGTTGGTCGAGTCCCTCGAGACTCACCTATATCGCGATTCGCTATCTTGCTTACGACATAGAGATGTCACCGGTGACATGAGGGCATGGTATGCTTGGTCGAGTCCCTCGAGGGTATATCATCAAATCAGACTCATCTTGTAACGAAGGTGTTGACTTAACCGAGCATCATGGTTGGTCGAGTCCCTCGAGGCCATGGTGATTCGGAGGCCGAACAGGACGGGAATCACAAGGAGTTGTGATCGGCAAGAGTTGCCTACCTTTTAGGCTTAGTGTGATTGGTCGAGTCCCTCGAGGTTACATTAAGACGCTGATTCGATCCTGATCCCCACTAGAAGTCTGCCGGAGACTTCCGTTTCATGTGCTGAGGGTGTCGCGTGACTCGTTAGTAAAATAGTGGGAGCATATTAAGATAGAAGTCCATATCTTGATAGTTTATTTCTTGCAAAATCTGCATTGTATTCATTTCTGCTACATCTTTATTTTCAGAAAATGTCGCTTTCAAATCCCTTACGTGGCATACTTGATGTCAACCGCCTCACTGGTCCAAATTATACGGATTGGCTCCGTAACTTGAGAATTGTTTTCATAGCGGAGAAAATCGTGTACGTCCTTGATACAGTGATGCCTACGCCCGAAGAAGGGGCAAACGAGGATGAGATCGCTCGCTACGTGAAGTACATTGATGACTCCACTCTTGCTCAGTGCTATATGTTGGGCTCTATGACTCCTGAGTTACAGAGATAACATGAAAAGATGGATGCCAGATCCATTCTCCTACTTGTTCGTAAATTGTTTGAGGAACAGGGCAGGACCCAACGATATGAGATATCCAAGAGCCTTTTCCGCGCTAGGATGACTGAGGGGACACCGGTTCAGAACCATGTCCTAAAGATGATTGAGTGGATAGAGAAACTCACAGGTCTAGGAATGGTCCTAGAGGATAACTTGTGTGTGGACATTGTGCTTCAGTTCCTACCAGATTCTTTTTCACAGTTCATAATGAATTTTAATATGAACAAGCTTGAGGTGACTCTCCTAGAGCTCCTCAATATGTTGAGGGAGGCAGAGAGTACTATTAAGAAAGAGAAGCCAGTTCTCTACACTGGTGAGACCAGAAAGAAAAGGAAAGCAGAAAGGTCCCTTAAGAAGGGAAAGGGTAAGGGCAAATAAGGTAAAGCAAAGGTTGCTAAGAAAGACCCAACAAAGGACAAAGGCCAGTGCTTCCACTGTGGTAAAGATGGGCACTGGAAGAGAAACTACAAAGAGTACCTTGTAGAAAGGGCGAAATAGAAGCTTGGAGAAGCTTCAGGTATATTCATGATCAATCTCCAATTGGCATATTTTTGTGATAATGCATTGGTATTGGATACCAATATTGCTTATGACATCTACAATTTATTGTAAATTCTAGCAAAGCCGAAGGGAGATTGATGAGAGGAATATTGCATAAAGGTTTGTTTATGCAAGACACTACTCCACATATCATGAATGTAAATGTGTCTAAGAGGAAACGAGATGAAGTGAACAGTGCATACCTGTGGCATTGTAGGCTAGGTCACATCCATGAAAGAAGGATTCAAAAGTTACTAAATGATGGATATCTAGATCTATTCGACTATGTGTCTTATGTAACTTGTGAGCCTTGCATTCGTGGAAAATTGACCAACTCTCCATTTAGTAGAACTGGAGAGAGAGCCACTGAGTTGTTAGAACTCATACATAGTGATGTATGTGGACCCATGTCAACTCATGCCATTGGAGGTTACTCCTACTTCATTACATTTACTGATGATTTCTCAAGGAATGGATATGTGTACTTAATGAAGTACAAGTCCGAGGCCTTTGAGAAATTCAGAGACTATAAGAATGAGGTGGAGAACCAGACTGGAAAGAGTATCAAAACTCTTCGATCAGATCGAGGAGGTGAGTACTTAAGTACAGAGTTTACTTAGTTCCTCAAGGACCATGGGATATTATCCCAATGGACACCTCCTTACACACCTCAGCTCATAGGTGCCCAGCAAGCCAATCACGTGAGTGATGGCACGTGTGACTTGATACATAATCTTTTTGCTTATTATATTTTGGCGTATATCACTTTATAACTATTGCATAAATGCATATATATATTGTGATGTCCTTGGATTTGTGCAATGGGAATCGGATCGTGATGAGATCACGATAATGAGATCGATTCACCTTTAAACACATATCCTAAATAATCCCGGTCATAGGTTACTCGAGAAGGACATCGTGATAACTGGATAGACTGGTGTGCTGTATACCCGTCCATATGATGGATGTAGCTGGTCTCATAGCTGCTCGTGTAGGGACACTAGGGATACAGTACAGGTGCTCATTGGAGAATGAGTTCACTGATTGATCCGCTTACTGAATGCTGGATGGTTGATGATGTCTTATTGTCAAACAGCGATTCTGTAGTCCTAGTGGTGTATCTGGTCCTTAGACTTGAGACACCAAGGATGTCCTGTATGAGTGCTCCACTCTTTGATACCAGACTTATAGGTTTGGCTGTCCCTAGATCTAGTACAACTGGTCATTGGGAGTGGTAGTCGACCTTACGAGGGCTATTGAGTGTCAATAGAGGATCATCCACTCTCAGCGTCATGAGAGGAATATCCTATGTGTTCTTGCTCAGACAAATCCCTGGCCAGGGTCATTCGGGTTGAGAGAGAAAGAGTTCTCCGGGAGATTCCGATTAGAGCGAGACTCGAGTAGAATCCGTATGGGTCTGACAGCACCATGCTCGATATACGGTCTCTGGGATATTAGATGGATGAGGGACTATAGGTACATGGTAACTGAGGACAGACAGGTCCAATGGATTGGATTCCCCTGTATCGTCTGAGGACTACGGCGTAGTGGCCTAGTACGTCCGTAGTCGATGAGTCGAGTGAATTATTACAGTGATAATAATTCACTGATTTAGAAGGAGTTCTGCAGGTATGACTCACGGCCAGCTCGATATTGGGCCTAGAGGGTCACGCACATATGGTAGGCATTGCGATGAGTAGAGGTTCGGATATGAGATATCCGACGGAGCCCTTGTCTTATTGGATGCAGATCCAATACCCACTAGGGAAGGACCCATTAGGGTTTGACACGGGATCTCTATAAATAGGAGGGATTCACAACCTCATAGGCTAGAGTCTTTGCTTGCCTTTCCTATTCTCCTCTCCCTCTCCACCTCAGAGTAGGCCTGGAGTTTTGAGGAGCGTCGTCGCAATCCTACTGTGTGGATCACCGCTAGAGAGGAGGACGCTTGACCTCCTTCACCCTCTCCTAAGGATCTGCAAGGAAACAGGGATATACGATCTCCCTAGGTAACACAATCTCTATACGCAGTTTTGTGTTTTGCGGATTTTTGCACACCAATCTTCGCACGACGACGAACATCTTTTTGGGAATCGGAGATTTTGTTTTCTTGTTCTTCCGCTGCGCATATGATGTCGCCCCCCAATGATTTTCCCAACAGTGTCACCGCCCATCTCTCGGGTGCTGGGCGGTGCCACCGCCTAGGCCAAATCAGCTCACTGGTTGGGCTCCAAACTTGGCCCAAACCAGTTCGAACTCAGGCCCAATTGGCCCCTACTTGGGTTATAGGATTAACACCTAATTCTAACCCTAATTAATGTGCTAACTACGAATTTAAAGATATTTTCTAAGCTATTACAAAGTTTGTAAGTCAAGACTTCTTCCGGCGAGCTTCCGGCGAACTTCCGACGGTCTTCCGATAAACTCTCGGAAACCATTCTGCGGACTCCCAGCAAGCTCCTAGACTTCACGATTTGATCTTGGCGAGTTCCAACGAGCTTCTTCGGTAAGCTCCGATCTTTCTCGGTGAGTTCCGTGAACTTCCAACGAACCTTCCGGCGAGCTTCCGAAAAACCCTTCGGCAATCTCCCTACTCATTCTCGGCTAGTTCCGGCAGCATTCCCGACGAACCTTCGGACTTCCGTCGAACTCTCGAACTCCCAACGAATCCTTCGCGCTTGACTCCAGCACTTTGTTTCGCTTTATGTCTTCATCGTTATCATAGTTAATCCTGCACATACAAACCAAAACTCAACTCCGATCTAGACAATTATTACAACGCGAATTGACATTCTGTTGCCCGGCACGTCATTGGTTGGCACTTCGTCCGATTCTTCAGTGCATCGTCCTCTCTTGCGGCTTGTTGCCCAATCGGTGGTTGACCTTCGCAACCCCGATATCCTTGGCGCAATTTCACTCTCCTTGGCCCGATGCCCGACATCCGAAGCATTCAGCCATCCAATATCCTGACGTGATCTCTTCCGGCGCAACTTCAATTCCTCCTGCTTTAATTGTCTAATCCTGATCGAGTAGACCTGCATCACTCAAAATGTAATTTAAATCATAAACACATATCAAGTGGTTTCATCATCAAAATACGAGATTCAACAACAACGATGTCATCATTGCTTATCTTTTGGTCATGCAAATGGAGCTTGTCAGCAAACTCCAAAACAAATCACAAAGGTCTATCGACCACGTCAAGTGCCTCAACAACAAAGCGAGTCTTCTCTAATGGCAGTAGCACCGATGGTGGTGAAGACTATTGAGCATTCCGACTCGTAAGGACAACACCGCGGACAGAAGGACAAATCCAAAACTATATCTCTTCCTGTAATGTCGGAGCCTTCCACAACAGAGGTTTCCCTTGGTACTAGTGGACAGGAGAAACATAAGTCAGGAACTTCATCTCTTCCAATATCATTGGATCCGTCCACAATAACTCAACAAACTCAGGCCCAAACAAATCTCGTCAGCAAGGATATTCTTCCTCAACAAACTCAGGCTATAACAAACATCGCCAACAAGGATATTCTGTCTCAACAAACTCATGCCCCAACAAACCTCTCTAGCCAGGCTACTCCAACAAGTACTATCTAGGATATTATGCTGCAACAATCTTATCATGCTTCAACAAACCCTGCCAATCAAGACCACACGATTCATGGTATTTTAAAGTTTAAAAATCTACAAGCTGTAGATGAAGTGGATAAATATAGGAATAAAGCCATAAAAGGTAAGGATATTGTGCGGGAGGAAAATACAAAACCGAAGGATAAGAAAAAGGATGGTATAGTCCATCCAAAGTCGTAAGATGAATACCTTACCACCTTTTCATTTGTTTATTACTGATGAAGATAACATGTTGGAATGTTCGCGGACTTAATAAACCGGAGAAATGTCGAGAGCTCAACAGAATAATCAAGTCTGCCGCATGTGATATTGTTATTCTAGTAGAAACGAAAATTAAACAATCGTGCGTTCAAGCTCAAAAGAATTTAATATGGCTGGACGCAGAACTGTTTACCAATGACTCAAATGAAACTTTTGGTAGAATATGGGCCTTATGGCATCCTAACTCTATTAATGCTTGGTTTATTTCTGCTCCTGATCAATTCATTCATCTTAAGGTAGAGGACAAAAAGAATGGCTGTCAATTCAATTTCACTGGTATATATGCTTCAAATAGTATGCAAGAAAGAAATACTCTTTGGTCTGACCTGACTAATATTGCAAATGGCTGTCTCAATGTACCATAGATTGTTCTTGGAGACTTTAATACTGTTCGGTACACAAATGAAAAAGAGGGGGGTAGACAACTTTCAGAAAGCCAGCTTCAAAGTTTTAATGATTACATTGACACTGCAGCTTTGTTTGATCTGAAATCTGTGGGTAATTGGCTCTCCTGGAGTAATCAAGGTGCTGCTAACAAAAAAATAATGGCTCGACTTGATAGGTGTTTGATTAATCATGAATGGTTAACAATTTACCCAGATTCACATCTTGAGTATGGTGCTCCTTTGTTTTCTGACCATTCTTTAATGTATATACATGCAGACAAAGCGACACCAAGAGGCAAGAAACCGTTTAGATTCTTTAACATGTGGAGTACTCAGCCTCAATTTCTTGATGTTATCAGATCTGCTTGGAATGTTAATGTGCATGGATCCCCCCCTTACATCTTATGTCAAAAGCTCAAAGCCTGTAAAGCAGCACTAAAGGAGTGGAATACAAATACCTTTGGCAATATTACCACCAGAGTTCAATTTTGTAGGAAGGAACTAATGTCATTGCAACATGAGCTACAACTTCAGCCAAATGATGAGAATATTATCTACAAAGAGACAGAAGCCACAAATAACTTCATGCAAGCCTTAAAACAGGAGGAAAGTTTTGCAAAGCAGAAGTCTCGACAGCATTGGCTTACACTAGGGGATTCCAATACTAAATTTTTCTATGCTTCAATTGCTACTCGAAGGGCTGTTAACCATATCAGCAAATGTAGAGACAAAGATGATAATCTTATTGAGAATTTAGATGAGGTTAAAGCATGCACAGAGCAATTTTTTTATTCCTTACTCAATCAAGCTAAGAAAACTAATAACATTCATGTGGAGCCGACTAGAAAACTTGATTCTGAAGCTATTTCAATCCTCAATGCTCCAATTACAGACAACGAAATTGTATGTGTTGTCTTTAAGTCACCAAAGCACAAAAGCCCAGGTTCAGATGGATTTCCAACTGAATTTTACCAAACTGCTTGGTCTATTATTGGAAATGATGTGATCAAGGCTTGCCAACATTTTTTCTCTTCAGGTCATATTCTTAGATAGATGAATTGCACTTTTATTTCTTTAATTCCGAAGAATGCAGGGGCTGATTCACTTGAAAACTATCGACCCATATCATTATGCAACTTTATTTACAAGATCATCTCCAAAGTATTGGCAAATAGAATGCAAAAGGTAATACACAAGATCATTAGCCCAAATCAAGCTGCTTTCATCAAAGGGAGAAGTATACATCATAACATTTTGCTTGCTAATGACTTGGTCAAAGATTTGCATTCAAAAGCAAGAGGGACAAAAATATGTTTTAAAGCTGATTTACGGAAAGCCTTTGATTCAGTTAATAGGAAATTTATCTATAAGATGCTCCTTGATATGAACTTCCCACAGCAATGTGTTAATTGGATTCAATCTTGCTTGGAAACTCCAAAGTTTTCGATACTCTTTAATGGCTCACCTATTGGTTTTTTTGGGAGCACGAATGGCATCCGACAAGGTGATCCACTCTCTCCGTATCTTTTTACTATTGCGATGGAAGGACTTAGCTGTATGTTGGAACATGTAGTCTTAAATGGCAGCATTAAGGTATCCAATGCTGGCTCTATTCATATATCACATATAACATTTGCAGATGATTTACTTATCTTTCTCCAAAATGATCCAACTTCAGTAAAGAACCTGGCTACTATTATGAATGACTTTGGTATGGTTTCTAGACTTCAGTTAAATCATGCGAAAAGTAAAGTATATATGAGCCCTTACGTTGAGGATAAGGTCTTTATTGCACAAACTTTGGGGGTTAGTGAGGGAAGCCTACCAGTTCCTTATTTGGGTCTCCCGCTCATATCCACAGGCATTCACAAAACCCACTGTCAGCCTATCATGCAAAAAATAAAGAATAGAATTTCTTCTTGGAAAAATAGGCTTCTATCAAAAGCAGGACGACTCGAACTCATCCGTTCTATATTGCACTCCTACTCTATATATTGGTGTAATGCATTTCTTCTGCCTGCTGGACTTCTCCAAGATATTGAACGGTTATTAATGAACTTCTTCTGGAATGGCACAAATGATAAGGCAATGCATATGGTAAATTAGGATAGCATTTGCAAACCGAAAGATCAAGGGGGGATAAACTTGAGAAATACTAGAGATTGGAATCAAGCATGTCTAGTACAGCAATTGTGGGATCTTTTGCAAAACAAATGTTCCATATGGTCACAATGGGTTTCTGCTAGGTATCTTTCAAAAGAATCAATCTGGGAAATTTCAACAAGAACATACCACTCTGCAGCTTGGAAAGGAATTTTAAAGGCAAGGAATTAGCTAATCAAACACATTTCTTATGCAATCTCTTCTGGAACTAGTACTAATATGTGGTACGATCCTTGGGTGAATGGGAAGAGTATATTTCAATTATATGGAGATAGAATACGAAAAGATCTTGGGGCTCCCAAAGATTGTAAGGTTTCCGAGTTCATTGCTAACGGTACCTGGTGTCTCCCTAATCCTATTTCTCCTGAAATGTTATCACTTTGGCCGACTATCATAGCTATTCCAATCAGGAACAACTCTTCAGATATACTTATTTGGTCTCATGACAATGGCAAATTTAGTGCCACATCCGCATGGAATCAAATTTGGCAAAAAAATAACAAGTGGGTCACAAGCAGTTGGACATGGGATCGACCGGGATCACAAAGACACTCCTTATGTACATGGCAGGCCCTTCTCAATAAACTACCTACAATAGACAATATGAAAAGAAGAGGTATCTATCATGTTAACCGATGCTCCTTTTGTTTGCAACAAGAAGAAACTGTTGACCACCTCTATTTTGCTTGTGATTATACAAAATGGATATGGAAGGAGATTCTCCAGTGATTTGAACTCAATAGACTGCCGCAACCAAACTTGCACCAAGAACTAGGCGACCTCATGTAATGTTTCTCAAGAAAAGGGCCTCTTACACAACTGGCAAAGGTTACTTTCAGATGCGCTATTTGGTGGATGTGGAAGGAGAGATATAATAGAATATTTGAATGTCAACACACAAACAATACTCAGCTCTTGAAAGAGATTATTAGAGACTCACGATCCTGTATGGAGCATAATCTCAAAACCGAGCACTTCACCCAAAGAGAAAAAGATATTTTTATCAAATTTAATTTTGCTATTAGCTAAAGTTCTTGGGAATGATGCCAAATAATGTACCCACAGGTAGTTATAGTCTACAGCATGTGTAGTCATAACTATCACATTCGCACTCTATGAGTTACTTGGCTTTGTCTATGACTTTTATAGATAAAGCTATTTGTAGAAACTTTACACATAATCAATTTACTTTTACTTACCAAAAAAAAAAATCTCTTCTGGAACTAGTACTAATATGTGCCTCCATCTAAGTGCAATCTGATCTCATTCAACAAATTAAAGAAGGACAACTACGAGATCGATGCTTAATCTACTTAAGGAATGAAGTAGAAAAGGGATTGAAACTGAATTTTCAAGTTTCTAAGGATAGCCTATAGAGATTTGGGGATAAAATATGTGTTTCAAATGACTCAAATATCAAAAACCAAATCATGAGGGAAGGTCATAATTCAAAGTACACCATGCATCCTGGTAGCACTAAGATGTATAGAGATCTCCAAAATCATTATTTGTGGGAAGGCATAAAGAAAGAGATTGAAATATATGTTTCAATGTGATTGACTTGTCAGCAAGTCAAAGCAGAACACCAAAGACTTAGAGGTTTGTTGCAACCTTTAGATATTCCTGAATGGAAATGAGAATGTATTACCATGGACTTTATTTTAGGACTACCCCAAACTTCTAGAAAGTATGATGCTATTTGAGTTATCATTGATAGATTAACGAAATCTGCATATTTCCTACCAATCAATATGACTTATTCTCTTTATAGGCTTGCAGATTTATATATCAATGAAATAGTAAGACTTCATGGTGTTCCAAAGGAGATAATCTCTGACAGAGACTCCAGATTTCTATTTAGATTTTGGAGAAGGTTATAGGAATCTATTGGCACTAAAGTCAAGTTTAGCACTGCTTATCACCCTCAAACTGATAGTCAATCAGAAAGAACCATTCAAACACTTGAGGATTTGCTTCGAGCCTATGTTATGGATTGGAAAGGTGAATGGGATAAAGATATTTCTCTTATTGAGTTCACTTACAATAATATTTATCATTCAAGTATTCAGATGGCTCCTTATTAAGATCTAATTGGGCGAAAGTGTAGGACGCCTATACGTTGGGAAGAAATTGACGATAGAAAGTTATTAGCACAAAAAAAAAAAAGTACAAGAGACTACTGAGAAAATTCAGCTTATAAGAAATGTTAGGATCGGAGCGGCACTAAGAGGGGGGGGTGAATTAGTGCAGCTGATTAAAACTTCGATTTTAGAAAAATCTTTCGTACGATAAGAATGGAACTTGAAAAGCTTAACTTGAAAGCGTATTCTTAAAGTTGTGCAGCAAAGGTAATAAGGAACTAAAGCATGTAAGAAGGTTTGCAGTAATGTAAACAGCAATAATGAAATGCAAACCAGAGATTACGCCGATTTTAGAGTGGTTCGGTCAAATGACCTACATCCACTTGCGAGGCCCCTCTTCGATGAGGCTCCCACCTTCCACTAGCAAATCTCTTGAAATGGAAGGGTAAATACCCCTCTTACAACCTTTTACAAACAGTTCAACCTCTTACAAATTTTCAATAAGAAAGAAGGAGGAGAACTCTCTAGCAAATTGAAAACAAGACTTGCTAAGACTTTTCTCTTAATCAAATGCTTCTCAAAAGTTGTCATCTCAGTTGAGATTTGAGGGGTATTTATAGGCCTCAAAAGGATTCAAATTTGGGCTCCAAAATTTGGGCTCCAAAATTTGAATTCTCTTTGGGTTCCCGATGCTGGCGGTGCCACCGCCCAGTGCTCGGGTGCTGGACGGTGCAACCGCCCAGCCCAGGAGGTGTCACCGCCCAGCTCTCGGGTGCTGGGCGGTGCCACCGCCTGGCTCTCCGATTTCACTGGTTTGGATTAATTTTAGCCCAAACCATATCTGATTTTGGGCCCAGTTGGCCCCTAACCAGTATATAGGATTATCTCTTAATCCTAATCCTAATTACAAGTGAACTACATAACAAAAAAACACATCCTAAGCAAGCTTTCAACTGCGAACGTCGAGTATTGTTTCGGCGAGCTTTCCGACGAACTTCTTCCGACGGACTCCTAGCAAGCTCCCGAACTTGTGATGACTTTAACGAGTAGCCGAGCCTTCTCGGTGATCTCCGTGAACCTCCGACGATCTCTTCAGCGAACTTCCAAAAATTCCGACAGGTTCCCGATTTCTTCTCGATTGGTTCCGGCAACATCTCCGACGATTCTTCGGACTCTTAAACGTCCATCGAACTTGACTCCGGTATACTTGCTTTGTGTTTTCTGGTTATCGTAGTTAATCCTGCACACTTAGCTCAATAATATGGATTAGATCAATTAACCCATCAATTGATTTTATCATCAAAATCCGAGATTCAACAATCTCCCCCTTTTTGATGATGACAATCAATTGATGACGAAGTTAAACATAACTCCCCCTATCTATATGCTATATTATGAGAAGATGAAAACACTTGAATTTCATCCATTGAATTCAAGCATAAACCGATAAGTTCTAACCGTAGAACTTATCGTTATTCTCATTAAGTAATAGTAAATGTGAAACTTCGATGAAAATCATAAGTCAAATGATATGGGACGATTTTTACTACGATAGGAGATAAAGATTTTCAACATGAATTTCATGATATGGATGTAAGGCATGCTTTCAATATGATCAATCAATCTTGTGATTCTCAAGGATTTTGCAAGGCATTTTGCAAGGCATATAAGACATTCATACAAGCTTTTGTAATTTATATAAGTCATGCTATCAAAATGGTACAAGTCATCACTTTTCTCCCCCTTTGTCATCAACAAAAAAGGGAATGAGACTTGAAGCACATAATTTGTGATTATAACATTGATCATACAAAAATTTTATCATCCAAAATTAAGTATGCTAAAATGTTTATGTCGAGTTCATCATAAAGGAAAATTCAACATTCATCCGTTTTATCAAATCTCTTCTTTCTATAATCAAAAGTTGTAGGTGTACAAGGAAGAGATCGTGATTAAAAAATTCAAATAGTAACTCCAATAAGTCAAGATTATAATTCGAATACAAACTCATTTAAATTCAAATTGTCAACTTGAAACTCATAATCAAGCCATCAAAATCAATTTCGAGATTCATAAAATCATTAATCTTGATCAAATGGTAGCGGTGTTTGACTCAAGATAGGATAAGATAATTTAACAAGTCATTTAGAATCGAAAGAGAATGATTAGATTCACCGAGGAACGGAGAGAGAATGAAAAACTTTACGGAAAATCCATTTAAACACATTTATTCTTTAGGACAATTCAACATACCTAATTCCCTTCTAATGAATTCAAATTGGTCTTCGTTCAAAGCTTTTGTAAATATATCTGCTAATTGATGCTTTGTGTCAATGAATTCTAGAACAACATCATTGTTAAGGACATGATCGCGTATGAAATGATGCCTAACGTCGATGTGCTTGGTTCTAGAGTGCTGAATTGGATTTTTAGTAAGACATATGACACTAGTATTATCACATTTTATGGGAATGTTTTTAAAGTGAATTCCATAGTCTTCTAATGTATTTTTCATCCAAATAACTTGTGCACAACATGCACTTGCAGCAATGTATTCGGCTTCCGCTGTAGATAGTGCAACTGAATTTTGTTTCTTGGAAGTCCAAGAAACAAGTGCATGTCCTAAAAATTGGCATGTTCCGGATGTACTTTTTCTATCTATCCTACATCCGCCAAAATCGGCATCTACATAAGCTATTAGATCGAATTTTTTAGATTTTGGATACCACAATCCTAAATTTGGAGTTCCTTTAAGATACCTAAATATTCTTTTAACACTCTTAAGATGAGATAATTTAGGATTAGATTGAAACCTAGCGCAAAGTCCTACACTAAACATAATATCCGGTCTAGTCGCGGTGAGGTAGAGTAGACTGCCTATCATTCCCCTATATGTTTTTTGATCGAAATTTTCACTATTTTCATCCATATCTAACTTAGTCGTAGTGCTCATAGGGGTGTTTATTGCTTTTGAATTATCCATGTTAAATCATTTTAACAATTCTAATGTATATTTGGATTGGTTAAGAAATATACCATCACTAAGTTGTTTGATTTGTAATCCTAAAAAGAAAGTTAATTCACCCATTAAACTCATTTCAAATTCATGACTCATACATTTGGCAAATGATTCACATAGTGATTCATCCGAAGAGCCAAAAATAATATCGTCAACATAAATTTGCACAATAAGAAAATTATTTTTTAAATGTTTAATAAACAATATAGTATCAACCTTGCCTTTGGTAAAATTATTTAAAATAAGAAAGGAACTAAGCCTTTCATACTAAGCTCTAGGAGCTTGTTTCAAGCCATAGAGAGCTTTAGTCAATTTGAATACATGATTAGGAAGAAGAGAATTTTCAAATCCGGGAGGTTGTTCGACATATATTTCTTCGGAAATAAAACCATTCAAGAAAGCACTTTTGACATCCATTTGAAATAGTTTAAAATTATTACTACTAGCATAGGCAAGGAGTATCCTTATGGCTTCTAATCGAGCCACGGGAGCGAAGGTTTCTTTGTAATCGATACCTTCTTCTTGGTTGAAACCTTTGGCCACTAATCTAGCCTTGTTTCTAACCACGATACCATTTTCGTCTTGCTTGTTTCTAAAGACCCACTTAGTACCTATTACTAAGTGGTCACTTGGTCTAGGAACAAGCTTCCATACCTCATTCCTCTCAAATTGGTTCAATTCTTCTTGCATTGCAATGACCCAAAAATCATCTTTTAAGGCTTCGTCAATGCATTTAGGTTCAATTTGAGAAAGGAAAGCGGCGTTGGCACAAAAATTCTTGAAAGAAGAACGAGTTCGAACCCCTTTTGTTGTATCTCCTATAATTAGCTCCTTTGGATGAGCATCTACATACTTCCATTCTTTGGGTAAAGAAATTTCGGAAGAAGATGCATTCAAATGGCTATTTTGAGGAGGGGGTTCGTTTAAATTCAAATTATCAAAACCAAGATCATCATCAAAATCATTTTTCTTTAAATCAAAAATTTCATTAAAAACTACATGAATAGACTCTTCTATTACTAAGGTCCTTTTGTTAAAGACATGAAAGGCCTTAGAAACGGAGGAGTAACCAAGAAAAATGCCTTCATCGGATTTAGCATCAAATTTACCTAGGGCATCCTTTTCATTTAAAATTAAGCATTTACAACCAAAAACTTTAAAATAAGAAATATTTGGTTTTTTGTTGTTCCATAATTCATAGGGAGTTTTTAATAGAGATGGTCTTATTAGGACCCTATTTATGATGTAACAAGCCGTATTTACGGCTTCGGCCCAAAAATATTTGGGTAAACTATGTTCATTTAACATAGTTCTTGCCATTTCTTGTAGGTTTCTATTTTTCCTTTCAACTACTCCATTTTGTTGAGGATTTCTTGGAGTTGAGAAGTTGTGATTGTACCCATTAACTTCGCAAAAATTTTGAAAGTCATGGTTTTGGAATTCACCACCGTGATCACTCCGAATTGATGAAATCATGAAGCCTTTTTCGTTTTGAGTGAGTTTACAAAATTTAGAGAAATACTTGAAGCAATCACTTTTGTGAGCTAAGAAATAGATCCAAGTGTATCTAGAGTAGTCATCCACAATCACAAAAGCATATTTGCTTCCACCTAGACTTGTTGTATCAATTGGTCCAAATAAGTCCAAATGGATCAATTGTAATGGTCTAGTGGTGCTAATTTGATTTTTTGGTTTGAAGCTTGTTTTTATTTGTTTGCCTAGTTGACATGCATCGTATACCTTATCCTTAATAAACTTCATATTCGGAATCCCTCGTACTAATTCTTGAGATGAGATTTTAGATATTGTTTTCATGCTTGCATGACCTAATCTCCTATGCCAAAGCCAAGCATCATCATTTACGACGGAGAAACACATTTCATTACTTAGTTCATCAAGATTGATGGTATAAACATTATTTTATTTTAACGCAATCATAGTCATGTTATGATTTGGTTTTTCAATAATGCACATATTTGATTCAAATCTAACGATATAACCTTTATCGCATAGTTGACTAATACTTAAGAGATTGTGTTTCAATCCATCAACTAGTAAAACATCATCAATGGAAAAACTAAATTTGTTACCAATAGTTCCCTTGCCAATGATTTTGCCTTTGTTGTTGTCTCCGAAGGTGACGTACCCTTCTTCTTTGCTAGTGAGCATAGAGAAATGAGATGGATCTCCAGTCATATGTCTTGAGCAACCACTATCGAGATACCTGTTAGGATCGAGAGCACTAAGAGGGGGGGGGGTGAATTAGTGCAGCGGAAATCTTTTAGCGATTAAAAACAAAAGCTGCATTCATTCGATAAAAATCAGTTTTGAAGCAAAATCCGATTCTAAGATAACTTATGATTAAGTGCAGTTTACGTCTAAACGTAGTTTACGTCTAAACACAATTTACGTTTAAATGCAGTTTGCGTCTAAACGTAGTTTTACGTCTAAATGCAGATTTACGTTTAAACGTAGATTTACGTCTAAACGCAGATTTACGTCCAAACTCAGTTTACGTCTAAAACGTAGTTTTACGTCTAAACGCAGATTTACGTCTAAACGTAGATTTACGTCTAAACGCAGATTTACGTCTAAACTCATATTACGTCTAAAACGTCTAAACACAGTTTGGACAGTTTTACGTCTAAACGCAATTTTACGTCTAGACGCAGTTTCAAAGAGATCTGAACTTAGAAACTCGTTCGTAAAAGCGCAGAAGACAGTTTTGCAGAATCAAGGCGTAAACGTAAACTGCAATGTAAATATCTCACGAAAACACTAGTTTACGTCTGAAAACAGATTTGGAAAGATCAGCACTTAGAAACTTGTTCGTGAAGACGCAGAAGACAGTTTTGCAGAATCAAAACGTAAACGTAAACTATAATGTACGAAAACACCGATTTACGTCTGAATGCAAATTCTGAAAGAACAGCACTTAGAACTTGTTCGTAGAAGCGCAGAAAGCAGTAGTTATGAAGGAGGTTTGCAGTAATGATAAAGTGCTCAAAATAAACACAAACCAGAGATTTAGAGTGGTTCGATCAGTCTTGACCTACTCCACTTTTGGCTTCCTCCACCGACGAGGTCACCGACGTCAACTAGAGGCCTTCCTTCAATAGGCGAAGGCCAACTGCTCTTTTACAGTTTCTCTCCTTTTGACAGGCTCAGGAGACAACCTTTACAGACCTTTCTCTCCTCACTTTACAACTCAAGAACTTGAAGAACAGAAGGAGGAGACTTAAAGGCTTTACAACACTTTTGAGCTCTTAGAATCACAGAAAAGATCAAGATTTCGGTGTAGGTCTGTATCTTTTCAGTGCTGAATGGGTGGGGTATTTATAGGCCCCAACCCAATTCAAATTTCGAGCTCCAAACGATCAAATCCCGGAATTCCGGGATCAGGCGGTTGCACCTCTTGACTGGAGAGGTTGCACCGCCTGGCAGAGCTCGAAGACCGAGCTCAGGCGGTGCCACCTCTCTGCCAGGGAGGTTGCACCGCCCAGTCTTGCTCGAAGACTGAGCTCAGGCGGTGCCACCTCTCTGTCAGGGAGGTTGCACCGCCCAGTCTAGCTCGAAGACTGAGCTCAGGCGGTGCCACCTCCCGGCTGGGGAGGTTGCACCGCCCAGTCTCGCTGGGAGGCTTAGCCCAGGCGGTGCCACCTCCTGGCCTAGGTGGTTGCACCTCCTGGTGCAATCAAGGTCCGAATGGTTAGTTCCATTCGGCCCAATTTCAGTCTTTCGGGGGCCCAATTGCCCCAAGATTAAGCCAATGGGATCACCTCCCATTTTCCAACTTAATCAACGTGCTAACTACGATTAAATCTAAGACAATTTCTGCAGCTTTGCTTCGGTGCGTCAATCGCTTCTTCCGGCGAGTTTCCAACGAACTTTCGTCGATCATCCGATGAACCCTCGGTGATGCTCCTGCGGACTTCCGGCAAACTCCTGGACTTTGCGACGATCCACTTGGCAAGTTCCGACGAGCTTCACTTGGCAAGTCTTCTGGACTTCTCGGATCTGTTCTCGCAGAACCTCCGACAACCGTCCGAACTTCCGTCGAACTCTCGAACTTCCAATGTGATCATGAACTTGACTCTGGCGCAACTCCTACTGCTTGTCTAACTTTCATCGTAAATAATCCTGCACACTTATCTCAACACATAGATTAGACAACAAATGACAATTGACTTCATCATCAAAATCCGAGATTCAACAATCTCCCCCTTTTTGATGATGACAATCAATTGATAATTGAGTTATCCTTAACTCCCTCTGTCTATATGCCATAGTTGAGATAAGTCAATCTTGAATTCAAGACCTAAGAATTCAAGTGACGTATTGATAAGTTAGATCAGTTAAACTTATCAATACTCCCATCATGATACTCATCATGATGTATCTCTTCAAAGATGATGTCAAGGCTTGACAAACATCAACAAGTTTGTATGATTGTGTTTATAACTATTCATCATGTAGTTTAAACATTATCATATAAAGCTGTGAAACACTATTACATGATGCACACATTTGAAGTATTCTAGCAAGTTTTGCATTTTCTTCACATGATCAATTTAGGGCATAATGCAAACTTCAGCATATGTTCATATGTTCATATATTTCTTGATGATGCAAGGATGGCATAATCAAAGCAGTGTTTATTAATTCATATATTTCTCCCCCTTTGTCATCAACAAAAAGCATAGTAATTATGATACCAGGAAATAAATATTAGCAAGCTTATAGAGGAATTTTTCGTAGATTGCTTTAAAAACTTCTTCCCCCTTTATAAAGATTGCTTTAAAAACTTCTTCCCCCTTTATAAAGATTGCTTTAAAAGCTTATAGAGGAATTTTGGAGTACATACATATCACTTCATCAAATTTATTCATGAAAGTGTACGAGAAAATCTGTTTTATAGCATTTGAATAAATAAGATGCATTCGGACAAGATTTTGTTGCAGATTTTCACATAGAAACATGGCAATCAAGTGATGCAATATAATCCGAAAAATAATTTTAGCAAGTTTATCTATTCGGACATATCAACATTCCTAATTCTCTTCTTATGAAATCAAATTGTTCTTCACTTAGAGGTTTTGTAAAAATGTCAGCTAGTTGATGTTTAGTGTCAATGAATTCTATGGTTACGTCATGATTAGTGACATGATCTCGTATAAAGTGATGTCTAATATCAATATGTTTTGTTCTTAAATGTTGTATTGGATTCTTGGTTAAGCAAATTGCACTCGTGTTATCACATTTAATGGGAATATCTTTAAGATTAACTTTGTAATCTTCTAAAGTGTTTTTCATCCATACAACTTGTGCACAGCATGCACTTGCTGCAATATTTTCAGCTTCGGTTGTTGATAGTGCAACCGAGTTTTGTTTCTTTGATGACCAGGAAACAAGGGCATGTCCTAAGAATTGACATGATCCTGATGTGCTTTTTCTATCTAATCTATAACCAGCAAACTCTGCATCAGCATAAGCAATTAACTCAAAATTCTCTGATTTTGGGTACCATAATCCTAGATTTGTGGTACCATTAAGATATCTAAATATTCTTTTAACTGCTTTGAGATGAGATATCTTAGGGTTTGATTGAAATCTAGCATAAAGTCCTACACTGAACATGATGTCTGGTCTAGTTGTAGTGAGGTAAAGTAAACTTCCTATCATACCCCTATAAGTTTTTTTATCAAAGCTTTCTCCACTTTCATCAATTTCTAACTTAGTGGAGGTGCTCATAGGAGTGTTACTAGCCTTTGAGTTGTTCATATTGAACCTTTTTAATACACTCATGGCATATTTAGTTTGACTAATAAAGATGCCATTGCTTAGTTGTTTGATTTGTAAACCTAAGAAGAATGTTAATTCTCCCATTAAGCTCATTTCGAATTCAAGACTCATAGTTTTGGCAAAAGATTCACAAAGAGATTCATTTGTAGGGCCAAAGATAATATCATCAACATAAATCTGAACAATAAGAAAATTATTTTCAAAATTCTTGATAAATAATGTAGTATCAACCTTGCCTTTTGTGAAGTTATTTTTGATAAGAAAAGAACTAAGTCTCTCATACCAAGCCCTTGGGGCTTGTTTTAAACCATAGAGAGCTTTAGTTAATCTGAACACATGATTAGGGAGGCTATTATTTTCAAATCCAGGAGGTTGTTCAACATAAACTTCTTCGGAAATAAAGCCATTTAAAAAAGCGCTTTTAACATCCATTTGAAATAACTTAAAATTATTACTACTAGCGTAGGCAAGGAGCATCCTTATGGCTTCCAATCGAGCCACAGGTGCGAAGGTTTCTTCGTAATCGATACCTTCTTCTTGGTTGAAACATTTGGCCACTAATCTAGCCTTGTTTCTAACCACGATACCATTTTCATCTTGCTTGTTTCTAAAAACCCATTTAGTACCAATTACTAAATGGTCATTTGGCCTAGGAACAAGCGTCCACACCTCATTTCTCTCAAACTGATTCAATTCATCTTGCATTGCGATAATCCATGAATCATCTTTCATGGCTTCATCAACGCATTTGGGTTCAATTTGGGAGAGAAAGGCGGCGTTGGCACAAAAAGTTTTAAAAGAAGATCGTGTTTGAACCCCCTTTGATGTGTCTCCTAATATTAGCTCCTTAGGATGAGCATCTACATACTTCCAATCCTTGGGTACAGATGTTTCGGAAGTGGATGCATTCAAGTTGCTAGTTGGAGAAGGGGTTTCATTTAAGTTTAAGGAATCAAAATTAACATCATCATCAAGATCATTTTTCTTAATTTCGGAAATCTCATTAAAAACAACATGAATGGATTCTTCAATAATTAAGGTTCTTTTATTGAAGATACGAAAAGCTTTAGAAACCGAAGAATAACCAAGAAAGATTCCTTCATCGGATTTAGCATCAAATTTTCCTAAGTTATCCTTTTCATTTAAGATAAAACACTTACACCCAAAGACTTTAAAATATGAAACATTGGGTTTTTTGTTATTCCATAACTCATAAGGAGTTTTGGTGAGTAAAGGTCTTACTAGTACCCTATTCAAAATATAGCATGCAGTGTTTACGGCTTCGGCCCAAAAGTATTTGGGTAGGCTGTGTTCATTCAACATGGTTCTTGCCATTTCTTGTAGATTTCGATTTTTTCTTTCTACTACCCCATTTTGTTGAGGATTTCTTGGAGTAGAGAAATTATGGTTATATCCATTGAGTTCATAGAATTCTTGGAAATCGTGGTTTTGAAATTCTCCACCATGATCGCTTCTTATTGACGAAATCATAGAACCTTTCTCATTTTGAACAAGTTTACAGA